>NW_011494711.1:405868-406703 GCF_000754665.1 Bison bison bison | reverse complement strand
ACAGTTAGAACTGGACATGGAACAACAGACTGGTTCCAAATAGGAAAAGCAGTATGTCAAGGCTGTATATTGTCACCCTGCTTATTTAACTTATATGCAGAGTACATCATGAGAAACGCTGGGCTGGAAGAAGCACAAGCTGAAATCAAGATTGCCAGAAGAAATATCAATCACCTCAGATATGCAGATGACACCACCCTTATGGCAGAAAGTGAAGAGGAACTAAAAAGCCTCTTGATGAAAGTGAAAGTGGAGAGTGAAAAAGTTGGCTTAAACCTCAACATTCAGAAAACGAAGATCATGGCATCTGGTCCCACCACTTCACGGGAGATAGATGGGGAAACAGTGGAAACAGTGTCAGACTTAATTTTTTTGGGCTCCAAAATCACTGCAGATGGTGACGGCAGCCATGAAATTAAAAGATGCTTACTCCTTGGAAGAAAAGTTATGACCAACCTAGATAGCATTTTCAAAAGCAGAGACATTACTTTGCCAACAAAGGTCCGGCTAGTCAAGGCTATGGTTTTTCCAGTGGTCATGTACGGATGTGAGAGTTGGACTGAAGAAGGCTGAGCACCGAAGAATTGATGCTTTTGAACTGTGGTGTTGGAGAAGACTCTTGAGAGTCCCTTGGACTGCAAGGAGATCCAACTAGCCCATTCTGAGGGAGATCAGCCCTGGGATTTCTTTGGAAAGAATGATGCTAAAGCTGAAACTCCAGTACTTTGGCCACCTCATGCAAAGAGTTGACTCATTGGAAAAGACTCTGATGCTGGGAGGGTTGGGGGAAGGAGGAGAAGGGGACAACAGAGGATGAGATGGCTGGATGGCATCA
>NW_011494711.1:359848-405768 GCF_000754665.1 Bison bison bison | reverse complement strand
TGGCATCACTGACTCGATGGATGTGAGTCTGAGTGAACTCCGGGAGTTGGTGATGGACAGGGAGGCCTGGCGTGCTGCAATTCATGGGGTCACAGAGAGTTGGACACAACTGAGAGACTGAACTGAACTGAGCTGAACACTGAAATAAACTAGTTTATTTTTTATAAACAATGTTTCAGGGAGTATCTTAAATATACAATGTCTCTTTTAGGTCTAATAACATATCTATTGAAAAGTATTATTTATGTCCATCAGCAGATGAATGGATAAGAAAGCTGTGGTACATATATACAATGGAGTATTACTCAGCCATTAAAAAGAATACATTTGAATCAGTTCTAATGAGGTGGATGAAACTGGAGCCTATTATACAGAGTGAAGTAAGCCAGAAGGAAAAACACCAATACAGTATACTAACACATATATATGGAATTTAGAAAGATGGTAACGATAACCCTGTATACGAGACAGCGAAAGAGACACTGATGTATAGAACAGGCTTATGGACTCTGTGGGAGAGGGAGAGGATGGGAAGATTTGGGAGAATGGCATTGAAACATGTGAAATGTCATGTATGAAACGAGATGCCAGTCCAGGTTCAATGCACGATGCTGGATGCTTGGGGCTGGTGCACTGGGACAACCCAGAGGGATGGTATGGGGAGGGAGGAGGGAGGAGGGTTCAGGATGGGGAACACATGAGAAATAAAAAATTTAAAAAAAAAAAAAAAGAAAATATTATTTATCCTCATTTTTATATGGTAGAAAATAAACATATGGATGTTATGTAGCTTACCTGGACTAATAAAGTTACAGAGTGACTGAATGACAGGGCTGAAATATGAATGCATAGCACTTCATTTTTCCACTAGGGCTTCATTTCCTAGTTTAATAGAAACTAAATAAAAATTGATAAAACCCATTTGTATTTGTCTATAATATTTAAATGTGCTGTAGTAGTTAGAAAAATGATCCCCTTCCATATCATGATTTTTTTTTTCTTTTTAATTGAACCCATCCATATCTTAATCCCTAGAACTTGTGAATATTTTACATTTTACCATGGCAAGTTGGGGGAGGTGCTTAAGTTTTACATAGAGTTAAGATACTTAATCATCTTGCCCCTAATGTAATCACATGGATCATTTAATATGCAAGAGGTAGCCATGAAATTAAAAGACACTTGCTCCTTGGAAGGAAAGCTATGACAAACCTAGACAGCATATTAAAAAGCAGAAACATTATTTTGCTGACAAAGGTCCATATAATCAATGTTATGGTTTTTCCAGTAGCCATGTACAGATGTGAGAGTTGGACCATAAAAAAGGCTGAGTGTGGAAGAACTGATGCTTTAAAACCGTGGTGCTGGAGAAGACTCTTGAGAGTCCCTTGGCCTGCAAGGAGATCAAACCAGTCAATGCTAAAGGAAATCAACCCTGAATACTCATTAGAAGGACTGATCCTGAACCTGAAGCTCCAATACTTTGGCCACCTGATGTGAAGACATGACTTGTTGGGAAAGACCTTGATGATGGGAAAGATTGAAGGCAAAAGTAGAAGGGGGTAGCAGAGGATGAGATGGTTAGATAGCATCACTGACTCAATGGACATGAATTTGAGCAAACTCTGGGAGATACTGGAGGATAGAGGAGCTTAGTGTGCTGCAGGCCATAAGGTTGCAAAGAGCCAGATATAACTTAGAGACTAAACAACAACCACTGAAATATGTGGATATATTTGTTGCAGTAATTACTGTTATCCTAAGTAATTCTTTATAGATATTAAAGTTATTTTTACCTGGAATCAAAGGAACTAACAATTAAAAACCATATGCAATGAGATCTCTACTGCTAGTTTTATACTTTTGTCCCACATGTGTGCTTAGTGATGTCCAACATTTTGTGCCCACCAGGCTCCTCTATCCATGAGATTTCCCAGCTAAGAATACTGGAGAGGGTTCATTTCCTCCTCTAAGAGATCTTCTCCATCTAGGGATCGAAGCCTCGTATCTTGAATGTGTCTCCTGCATTGGCAGGCAGATCCTTTACCACGGTGCCACCTGGGATGCACTGTCTTACTTTAGGATGCCACTGATTCTTGCCAGAGGAATTTACATCTTCTAATTCTGGTTCCTGATTCCAAATGCACCTTATTTCAACCCATTCCCCAAACTCTAAAGAGGTCTTCCACGTAACAGTTTAATGGGGTGTCATCTCTACTACTCTCCACAGACACACTTATGTTTTAGTATTCTAAAGTATTCTGTTTAGCATTGTATTCTCACTGTTTTCTGACCATGCTTTTCAAACCTTCTTAGTTTTACATATGCATTAGAATCCCTGAGACAATAGGATTTGAAAAGAAAGCTCTGTATTCTCAATCAGACGTTAATGTTTAAAAGAATGGACATGGGCAAGTTATAGGAACTCCCCAAGCCTTAGGAAAATAGGAAAAGAATTCCCTTAAAGTTATAGAGAGTTTCTATGAAGTAGCTAGAGCTAATAATGTACTTGGTGGTGAGAGACTGAAGGCGTTCCCTCTAAGATTAGGAAAGAGGTGACGATGTCTGCTCTTACCATTCTTTTCAGTATAGAAGAGCAATTCTATCCAGTATTATTAGATAAGAAAAGGAAATAAAAGTCATAGAGATGAGAGAGAAATAAATATAATATTCCCATTTGCAGGTTACATGGTTGCAAAATTCCAAGGAATCTAGCATTCACACCCATCACTCCCCACCAAATCCTAGACCAATAACTGAGTTAGCAAGCTACAGGGTACAAGGTAAGCATACCAAAATCAATAGTATTTTTTTAACTAGCAAAAAAAAAAAAAAAATGTGAATGCTGAAATTAAAAACATAATAAGACTTATGATAGCTCAAAAATGAAGAAATATTTAGAAAAACTAATCCAACAAAATTACATACAAGACTTTTATGCTGAAAACTACAAAAGTCTGAGAAAATACATCAGTGAAGTTCTAAATAAAGGAGAGACATCTTGTGTTCATGGCTTGGAAGACATAACATACTAAATATATTAATTCTCCTTAAATAGAATTAATATAATTGCTATCAAAATGTCAGTAGAGATTTTTATAAATATAGAAAAGATTATTCTAAAATTAACATGGAAAGGGGAAGGAACTGGAATAGCTTAACATAACTTTGAAAAACAAAAGTGGAAGAAATCAGTCTCCTCAATTTCAAGATTTATTACATTGCTACATCAAACAAGACTGTGTGGTATGAATGCATATAAAGGCATGAATGCATAGATTAGTAAAAGAAAATAGAGCACTCAAATAGGGCCACATAAATATTTCCAACTGATTTTTTACAAAGGCACAAGATGTTACCATTGGGGCAAACTAGATGAAGAGTATAAATATCTTTCTCACAGTATTTCTTACAATAGCATGTAAATCTACAAGCAAAAGTTTAATAAGACAAAATTATGATCAATGGAACAGCAACACCATCACTTAGTAGCATGCCTGAAACAAAGAATCAGAAGCCACATCCCAAACCTACTGAACCAGATATTGAAAATCCTTTGGCAATTGATGTGCATGTAAAGATTGGAGAAACAGTGCTCTAGACAATATTAAAAATTTGGCATTTAAATTATTCTGATACTTCTCTGGTTTTATATCTCTGTTCACTTTTCATTTTGTAAATTAAATTTTCTTATGTGTGGCAGATACACATTCTATAAAATAAAACAAACCAGACCTTTAAAATATTTTATATTTAGAGCTTTTTTCCCCAAGCCCTTTGATTTCCTGA
Source organism: Bison bison bison (assembly GCF_000754665.1). Lineage (NCBI taxonomy): Eukaryota > Metazoa > Chordata > Mammalia > Artiodactyla > Bovidae > Bison > Bison bison. The sequence goes on along the minus strand of NW_011494711.1, from coordinate 401,979 downwards.
TTCATTTCTTTTTTCCCTAATTTTACCACAAGAAATTCTAGTTATCCTTCTAATAATACTATTAGAATTGAAAAAATATGCTTTTTAATCTTTTACTGAAAACTGCTAACTTAACAGAACACAGTTTAGAAGTTTTTGCAAAATTTATGTACCTAATCTATTAGGATCCAGAGTTGTTTTTTCACTTGAGTATAGCCCATAAAAAGAACAGTGCTGATATTTTTACTTTAATAATTTTTCTGTAATATGTTAAACTATAACAAAATACATGTATTTTCTTATTCCTTGGACACTAAGGCTATTTCAAAGACTTACACTGAAGTATTAGCAATATTCTATAATATTACTCATCACCAGTTCAGTTTCATAACTTTTTCTCTAGAGCAATGAGGCTTGTGACTCATTTAGTCAAAGTTCCCATTGAGTGTGAAAGTTTTAACCAGGTTCTTCTGTGCGTCTACCTTGACCTTCCAATCACAAGGCTTGCTTTCTTCAGAATGCTCTATTCTTCAGCCTTGCAAAGTGAAATCCTTGTTTTCCCAGGTCAAGAGTGCCTTGGGGGTTTTAAGATCAAAATAATAATGACATTATAAACAGCACTTCCATATTTGTCTCCCCATCTGACCTTTGAGAGCTTTTGTTGTTGTTCAGTTGCTCAGTTGTGTCTGATTCTTTGAGACACCACGGACTGCAGCATGCCAGGCTTCCCTGTCCTTCACCATCTCCTGGAGCTTGCTCAAACTCATGTCTGTCGAGTTGGTGATACCATCCAACCATCTCATCCTCTCTCACCCCCTTCTTCTCCTGCTCTCAATCTTTCCCAGAATCAGGGTCTTTTCTCTTTCTTCATAAATGAAGAAATGGAAGCTCACAGAGGTGAACTGACCAGCCAAGGTCAAAAGTATATATGTGAGAATCCTAGGATTCAGTCTCCAATTTGTCTGATGAGAAGACTGAGCTCTCAACCCGATATCAGAGAAAACTATTTGGTGACAGAGTAGAAATAAGGACTCTAGAATCTGAACACTAATTCAAACTGGGAAGCTCTTGAGTGAAGATGCCTGAGTTGAGGTCTTTACAGTTTATGAAAATCCAGAATTCCCCCAACACTGATCTTGGCAAAATCCTGCTGAAGACTTTTCTTTAGAATATTCATGATATCTCATTATTTTTCTTATAGCACACAATTCAAATTGTTGTGGGTTTTAGGGGATCTCAGACCCTTTACAACATAATCACTCCAAAATAGGTCTCAGATTATCTTATTGTACTAAGGAAGTAGTCCTCCCATCTACTGTATGCATCTACCACTTTGTTTTTCTCCTGGTACGGATCTTTCAGTGCTATTAGAGCCACCGAAATGTCCCCCATTCCCAAGTGCCTACTATACTCTTGCTGCTGCTGCTAAGTTGCTTCAGTCATGTCCAACTCTGTGCGACCCCATAGATGGCAGCCCACCAGGCTCCCCCATCCCTGGGATTCTCCAGGCAAGAATCTTATCCCAAATCATCTATCCCACAATAAGATCTCCAAGACTCATCACACTGAAATACCATCTCCAATTTTTCTACATTCCAACTGTCAGCTGATCTACTGCTCAGACATTGTGACATTTTCATGCTCAATAGAAACCCTGAATAAGGAAAAGTTCCTCACACTCTTCTACTTACCCCCACCTGCTTTGATCACACTTGGACAGAGGTTGCAAAGTACTATTGCCTTGGGCTTCAGTGATTCCAATGAAAGAGTCCTTTCAGTTTCTGGTCAGTCTTTGCAATCTTTTTGCACTTCCTTGGGAGCCAGGCATGAGGCCAACAAAGCCAGAGGACAATCTCAGTGACCTATATCCAAAACCATACTGGATTCAAAATTTCCTCTCATCTAACACTGACTCATTGTCCTTGGAATACATTTGGGTGCCTCTTGGGAGTTATTTTCCCTTTGTATTAAATACACCAGTTGAAAGACCAAGGAAGGGCACTTAAGATTGTGTTCTAAGTTGCACTTTAGTTGATGAAAAGAATGTGACTTAAGTGGGAGGTTAGGAGAATCTATCTCTTTCATGACAGACAGTTTGAGTGAAAGTTGCGGTCTCACAGGTAAAGAAAGATCAGATCAGAATTGGAGGTTCTCAAACACAGTTTTAGTGTGTGTGTGTTCATTTGCTAAGTCATGTCCAACCTAACAAATGAAGCCCGACAGGCTCCTCTGTCCATGGGGTCTTTCTAGGCAAGAATCCTGGAGTGCATTGCTGTTTCCTTTTACAGGGGATCTTCCCAGACCACAGCTCAAACCCGTGTCTCCTGCACTGGCAAGTGGATTCTTCACCACTGAGCCACCTGGGAAGCCGAAAGCTTTAGTAGTGGAATCCATTTTTTATTAGCAAATTACCATGAATAACTTCAGAATATACAACATTTAGAAGCAGAGTATGATAATGTTTCTAGTTCAGCAATCTCTTCTTGCTCTCTACCGACTAACATATTCCAACAGGGAGTACTGTAGAATAAAATTGTTAGAATAAAGAAGAGAAAATAACATTTAATGTGACATTATGATGTATTGAGTCACATATATTACCATATCTAAATTTGTATAGATTTCTCTTACATGTAATAAAAGTGAAACAGAGTTAAAATAAAACTGAACACATGCCTTAGTCTTGTCTTAATCATTATATTTAATCTGCAGAGTTAACTACTTGTAGGCCATGATAAGCATTTTCAATACTTCTTTAGTATAAAACTACTAATAATTTCATTTTAGAAGATAATACTTCTATTTATGTGGTATATGAATAAAAATTCATCTTTAATAAAGCTAACAATAAAAGGGGCATATCTAAATAATGTTTCTAGGTCATATTTCTAGTTCCCAATTTTTCAAATTGTTCACATTTCACTAAGTGTTTTCACTGAACTAAAATGAGTAGGCTAGAATGTAGACATCTGGAACAGACTTGGTTCATGGTGTAATTCCATGCACATTTTACTATTAAACTTTTAACTCCTCAATGTGAAACAAAGTTTCACTCTGTTGAGTCACAAAATGATCAACTCAAATCATGCTTTGTCTTGGTCCAAAATTCTTTCAGTTTAAGTGACAGAAACTCAGCTCCCACTGGACCAGTTTAAGCCAAATAGTGATGTTATTTTTTCTTCATATGACATTGTGGGAGCTCACTGAATCAAAGAAAAAGCTAAGTGAGTCAGAGAAAACCCTAAGAACCTCAGACACAGATACCAACGACTCAATGCTGCTAAAACTGCTAAGTATTTTTCTCTTCCTCAATGACTTTCTCCATTTTCATTCTTGCTTGTCACTTTATTGCTTCATCTACTTTCACCAAATTGTGTAGAAAAAAAGTAGCTGTAATCCTACATAAATATATCCCTGTACCTTCATAATGAAAGATGCAAGAGAGTCTTTTCCCTCCAGTCTCACTAAAATTAAACAGTCTAGTAAGGGGATTGATTAATCTGGCTTGGGTAATACAAATACCTTTGAGAGTAGCAGGGAAATAGGATAATATAACCATCCCCATTCCCACCCAACCTTAGGTTATAGTGTATCATTTTATAAATGGAAGGGACTAGAGGTTGATATTGGAGAAGGCAATGGCACCCCACTCCAGTACTCTTGCCTGGAAAATCCCATGGGCAGAGGAGCCTGGTAGGCTGCAGTCCATGGGGTCGAGAAGAGTCAGACATGACTGAGTGACTTCACTTTCACTTTTCACTTTCAGGCATTGGAGAAGGAAATGGCAACCCACTCCAGTGTTCTTGCCTGGAGAATCCCAGGGACGGGGGAGCCTCGTGGGCTGCCGTCTATGGGGTCGCACAGAGTCAGACATGACTGAAGCGACTTAGCAGCAGCAGCAGCAGAGGTTGATGTTTATAAATATCATAGTCTCATCACAAAGAATCCAGAAATAACCTTTTCTTTTTTTCCCATCTTTGCCTCAACATTACATTACTATTTTATATTCTTCTCAGTTAAATTCCAAAGACAACAGGACTGCAGTATCATATCCACCTACCATTTAATGTCTAAATGTAGTCTCTTTGGGGCACCATTTTACCTACAGTTAACAATTCTTTGTGTGTTTTGTTCATGTACAACCATATGGTCTTAATGTGAAAGCTTTTAACAGCTATTTCATGTGAGGACTTACATCACAGAAAAACCTTGGTGAGTAATGTTTCTAAATTATTATTTAGCATTTTCAACCTATGGTTTTTGCTGAATCTTTGTCCATGTGTCTAATTGTCATGGCTAGTTACACTTTTACTGGTTCATGGTATTTTTTTTTCTCTTAAAGATACTCTTCATCTAGCCTTGGTTTCCTCTTCATGGATGTTTCCTGAAAGGAGAAAAAAACAAAACAAAACAGAAAAATACCTTCAAGTGGTAATAGGTGTACTTTTTCTTACTATTTTTTTTAACCATCTCTGTTTTTTCACTTTTGTACTGTAATAAGTACTAGGATGGTACAGGGTGAAGATTTTTCCCATGTTGCCAAATTAGATTACTTGAGGTCCTTGATTGTCATTTCATGTCCTAGTCTTAATATCTAAATCGCTAAAATGGAGCCATTAATGCCACTGAATTTTACTATTAAATGTGTTTTATTCATTAATTTTTTTGTTGATTTATCTCTACTGAAGGCTGAAAAATTGGATAAGAGGACTATTACACTTTAAAAGATCTCCCCCTAAATATTATTGTAAAGATGTGTTCCTTATGTCTTGAATCTCAAATATGTATAGAAAGATCAAATAGAGGAAAAAGAGGGAAGAATTTTACTTTTGAACACTTGCACGTGGAAAATTATAGGCATAACTGGAAACCGTACAAAGCCCTGCAATTATATATTGATCTACCTGTATATTTTCAAAACCAAGTAATGTCTACCACTCCAAAGGGGGGATTTTAAAAAAGCATAATAGTAGTTTTTTTGGACATACACAAATGATAAAAGCAAAGACATCAAAGTAGGTAGCCTTTCAACTCATGCTCAATTAGAATAAAAGTTTGGTTGCTGTTTTAAACATTTATGACTAACTAACTGTGACAGGCTCTCAGCTTTGCAAACGGGAAGATTTTCAGTTGACTTTTGATCTGACTGACAGTTCCTTATACACTTCAGTGTTAGTTTATAACACACAAGCCCACATCTGAATACACATGTGACTAATTAGGGACTGTTTATGGACCATCCACATAAATTTAACACACTAGAGTGAAGGCATTTTAAACCAGAAACCATGATTTTAATGAAATAGAGTTAATTAATAAAGGTGCTTGACCTATTTTTTGTATTGCTAAATTTTTTTTAAAAATGAACAAAATCTAGAGTGAAATGTGTTTTGCATGTATATCTGATGAGGCATAATAGATCATTTTGAATGTTAATATTATTATCATGAAACAAAAATTATTTAAATTTTTTTAAAATGTGGTTGCAATGTAATAAATTAACACTGCAGACAGGACCTTGGATCTTGATTTCTAAGAACTTTTTATCTTGTCCCAAGAGGCATAATGTGCTGTGCATTAGAGGCTGCACTGTACTCTGATTTTTGGGCCTAAATTCCAGCTCTGAATTTATTAACTAGGAAATCTAGGTAAGTTATTTAACTCCAATGTGCCTTACTTTCCATATCTGAAAAATGGGGATAATAATAACACCTACCTAACAGGTGAACTATTTGGCCTCATGAAGCTACCATTGTTCCACCCTAAGCACTCACTGTGAGTCTTTCTGTTTTCTGTCATAAGATCTTTGAGGTTATGGGGATCTCACTAACCCAGACATAAATGTAGTTTATAAATAAAGAAGAATTAACATGTCTAGAAATGACCCTCTACAATGTGAAATAGGAACAGATCATGGGGGATAAAGTGTTCAGACTCCTGTGTTTCAGAGATATCCTGCACATTTCTCCCAGACCATGAAAGAATGAAGGTCTTTTATAAGGATTTTGATGACAGACCCTTCCTCTGTGTTTTTCTGCTCCTTCACTTGCATTTATCAGAATCACATCTTAAATAAACTACCTGGAAATAGGGCTTGTCCTTGTAAGATTTTGCTTTCACACAAGACAACCTTACATGAGTCATTCCCCAGAATTTCCCTGGTATGAGATGCTGAGTTAGGAGGCTTTTTCTTCAGGATGAGGACTGCAGTGGAAGTTTATGTGAGAGAACTGCACACCAGTTAAATTTGAATAGACATCCTATTTCTTAAATGTACTCATCTCCTTCCATGCCTAGAAACTTTCAACAACAGACACTATTTCACCACAGGCTTGGGTCTTCCAGCAAGTTTCTTGGCTTGCTGTCGTCATTCCAAAACTCTTCTTTTACTATCCACCTTCAGTCCCCTAATTCATTTCAACTTCACAAACTGAGCAGTTTTACCTATTACCTCTTTCCTGGTTCATAATAATGTTTGTCTATGAAATGTTTCCTAACCAAAGTGTTTCCTAATCAAAGTAATCTCTATTATAACAATAGAGAAAAATCTCTGGGGCAAGAAGATGAAATAACAATGCTTCCCTCTGCGATATAAGACTTTCTTACTTAATAGAGAAATTCTATTAGAGTGTCTAGTGAAAGGGACTAAATTTTCTTTACAAGAGACAATGCCAAGAGATACCAAACAACGAGGGTTCATCATATTGGAACAGATATTTTGCAATTCTTTCTTCAGTGTTTAAATGACTCCTATTTCCCCCAAGGAATAGGTAATAGAATCTTTAGTGTCTGGCATGTCTTGCCTCTATCAATCCACTGTTCTTACTTGAAAACAAATTTGTTACATTTGCATAGTCGTCCCTGAGCCTCTTGAGAGGCAATGAGAAAGACCTTAACCCATTTCTTTTTGAGAATCAATGCTTATTGAACTTCTCTGATTGACTCAAACATTTCTAAGTATATTTTGCTGCCCTGGAAAGATTACTAAGTCTTTAGAGAAGAAATAATCACAAGGAAGCGGACATCTAGAGAGCTTATCTGGGCTCAAAACCCAGAGTATGATGGCCCATATTGGGAATGATGCAGAAGGCCCTGACACCTTAGGGTTTATGCTTATAGAAGAGTCACTAAACTTTTGATTATAAACATATATTGATTTTAATTTTGCCTGTGTAGCATTCATTGGAATTGTTTAAGTTGGGAATTGGGCTAGAGATAGTACCACTGCCATTGTGGTTTCAAATCTAACAGGAATTTTAAAGCAACATAGAAGGAATGATCTTAGTTTTCCTTTTATCTCCTTGCTCTCTCTCACTCTCCAGGCATTTGGAAGCACAGTTAAACAAGATAAGCAGTGACTGTTGTTTAGTTGCTCAGTCATGTCCCACTCTTTCCAGACCCCATGTACTGTAGCCCACCGGGCTCCTCCGTCAATGGGATTTTCCAGGCAAGAATACTGGAGTGGGTTGCCATTTCCTTCCTCCAGGTGAGAAGTAACTTGTAGTTCCTACTACACATATATTAATCTAAGTGATTAATATAAAAACAAAACAGAAAGTGATTTTGTACCCCAAGCTAGTGGAGAATTCTCTGCCAAGAGGAATATCTGTACTTTGATATTTTCATTATATTGTCCACAATGTTGAGATGACATTCAATCAGTTCAGTCAGTTCAGTCACTCAGTCGTGTCCGACTCTTTTCGACCCCATGAATCGCAGCATGCCAGGCCTCCCTGTCCATCACCAACTCCCGGAGTTCACTCAGTCAATACATACCAAATAATGAATGCATAAATAGAGCACAGGGCCTTCCCTGGTGGCTCAGTGGTAAAGAATTGACCTGCCAAAGTAGCAGATGCAGGTTCAATTCCTGGGTCGGTATTCTTGCCTGGGAAATCCCATGGATAGAAGAACCTGGTGAGCTACAGTGCACAGGATCGAAAAAGAGCTGGACACAGTTTAGTGATTAAACAACAAAAATAGAGCTAGAGATAGATCAGTTATTCTAGCTTGTGCAAAGTTTATTCGTAAAAGTAGTAAGAAGCAGATGAATTAGCAAGGAAGAATGCAATTTTGAGAAAAGTGGAAAGGAAACCAATGTGGTAAAAATCACAAAATCAAGTGAAACGAGCATGTAAAATTGAGTGATGTTGTCATATGCTGAAAAGATATATAAAAGACGAGCCACCATAAGTCTAGATATCAGATTTGTATATCAAAATAATTTCATGCAGTGGCAAAAGCTACTGAATAGAGGGTGATTCTCAGGGTGACCCCTTGACCTTTGACCTTCTATTGTCTCAGTTTCCTCATTTGTACTCATTTAGTAGGCTTGGTATACAGGGATAATGTAAATGAGATAATCTGTATATTTAGCATCGAGCCTAGAATGTAGCAAGTGCTGTCAACAAGTCTGTTAAAATATGTAATGAGCTTTAGCTGAAGAGTATTTTTTGAAGATGAATCTGTATGAGAGCCACTAGATACTGTACATGGAACGTTATGGAAGAGTATGGAAATGAAATACACCTCTAGATGCCTACTGGAGTCAAAGACAACACACACTACTGGTTAGCTTTGGGTGTCTACTCAAACCATCCATGAACTCACCACCACAAATAACTTCACTGACTGCATAATCAAACACCAAGCCATCGACAATTAAAGAGATCCACTAGATGTCCAGGGCCAAGATTAAAATTGTCAGTCCAGTGGAAGGTTCTTTTGGTAGGCAAAGGTACTATCACTGGTTCTGCTGCCAGTATTAATCTGACTCAGTATCTAATTAATGCCAGGTTTTCCTCAAAGAATGGCATGGGGCACAATTAAAACATTGACTTTAATGTGCATTATTAGGTTCACCCATGACGTTTTTCTGCTGTTGGATTGCCCAGGATTTAATTGTGTAATTTCTGGTCAGTGATTCCAGGTTTTAAATAATTTGTAAGTTTTCAGCTTTTATATAATTTTATCATCCATTGCTATTGCTGTTGTTGTTGCTGTTGCTAAGTCACTTTAGTCATGTCAGACTCTGTGTGACCCCATAGACAGCAGCCCCCCAGGCTCTGCTGTCCCTGGGATTCTCCAGGCAAGAACACTGGAGTGGGTTGCCATTTCTTTCTCCAATGCATGAAAGTGAAAAGTGAAAGGGAAGTCGCTCAGTCATGTCCGACTCTTCGAGAACCCATGGACTGCAGCCTACCAGGCTCCTCTGTCCATGGAATTTTCCAGGCAAGAGTACTGGAGTGGGGTGCCATCACCTTCTCCAATGACTGAGTCTACCTATTTGTAAGAATGTGACTAATGAAAACAGTGCAATCACTAGGTTATCACACTGTGCGAGTTCAGTTGTCAAGAGGGAGCAACTCAAAGGACATCATACAATCTATAAACCAGCTGGAAGGAGTCATCCATTAAGAATTTAAAAATCATAATCCCTGTTCAGGTGTTAATGCTGGGATCCATAATTTGTTTCATAAGCTTTTTGCTGTTTTTAGTCTTGTTTTGGAGTTTTGGGTTTATGAACTTTCTGTTTGTAGATAAGAAATTTAGGAGTAAATAGTAATAAATTTCAGTTAAGTTCTGTAATGTGAAAAATTTTTTAATTTAAATGGATTTGTTAAATTTAAAAATTTTCAAAAGAATTTGTGAAAATAAAATTCTTTGTCCTTGTGTTTTTTTAAATTAATGGTTAAAATAAAACTGAAAGGCCATGATGGAAAGGAAGAACTACACAGCATAGAAAGGAGAAACAATCGTTTTCACTGATGAAGAGGAGGAAAGACAAAATATTTCACTAGCATCATTTCTTATCACATAGCAGTTGACATCACAATTAATAATGTAGTAAAAATCTTGATTTGAAATACAAAATAATTGGAGATGGTTGAAAATATCCTTTTAAAAGTATTGCTGCTGCTACTGCTGCTAAGTCACTTCAGTCATGTCCAACTCTGTAAGACCCCATAGACGGCAGCCCACTAGACTCCCCTGTCCCTGGGATTCTCCAGGCAAGAAACTGGAGTGGGTTGCCATTTCCTTCTCCAATGCATGAAAGTGAAAAGTGAAAGTGAAGTTGCTCAGTTGTGTCCGACTCTTTGTGACCCCATGGACTGCAGCCTATCAGGCTCCTCCGCCCATGGGATTTTCCAGGCAAGGGTACTGGAGTGGGGTGCCATTGCCTTCTCCGAAAAAAGTATTAGAATGTTTCAAAGGATGTTCCATCTATTTGAGTTCACAATGAGATCACATATCTTTGAGAAAGATGGCAATGATGAGTACCATGGACAGTGTCTCCCCCAGTTTTAGGAATTTTTGTCCCTCCATTTTTTTTTTTTTTTTTTGCCGTAGTTACACACCACTTACACTAGTGTTTACTTAATATTTTCCTTTAAATCAACTGTTTTGAAAAAATCCAACCAGTCCATTCTAAAGGAGATCAGTCCTGGGTGTTCTTTGGAAGGACTGATGCTAAAGCTGAAACTCCAATACTTTGGCCACCTCATGAGAAGAGTTGACTCATTGTAAAGGACTCTGATGCTGGGAGGGATTGGGGGAAGGAGGAGAAGGGGACGACAGAGGATGACATGGCTGGATGGCATCGCTGACTCAATGGACATGAGTTTGAGTGAACTCCAGGAGTTGGTGCTGGACAGGGAGGCCTAGCATGCAATTCATTGGGTCGCAAAGAGTTGGACACGACTGAGTGACTGAACTGAACTGAACTGAAATATTTATATTACCTATATATTGACTTTATTCCTAAGCAACAATATCTAAGATTTTTAACACACTGCTTCTCTTTTATATAATGCATGTTAAAGTCAATGTTACTATTTTAATTTTTAAATAATAAAATCTGTTCATGCAGTCCCCAAAGTCATCTTCTCAATGATCAATCATAAGCTTGCTATACTTTGAGAAACATTGTAATGAGCAATAGAAGAAAAGAAGGAGTCCAAAATAATAAGGTGAAGTTAAAAGTTATCTTGATTTATTTATGCCTAAATTTGTAGAATTCCAGGCTATCTGGGTAACAAATTATTTTCTGACTTGGGAAAACTTTTCTCGCTTTTAAAAATATATCAGGATCAGGCATGTGGTGCTTCACCAAGCCTATATAGTAAAATCCAGAGGTTGCTTAAAATGTGACTCCAGTAGTCTGCAAATCTAAACAAACATCTAAACATACATTTTTAAACCACTCCTTCCAAATTCTTGCATTACATTTTGGATTTTTCAAGTATCAGTATTTCTTACTCCAGACTTAGCTATCAGTTTTAGAGAGAAGCAAGTGAAAGCTTGCTTATTCAGATCACTTCCTTAATTTTATATCTCAGGTTATTTTACATAGGTAATATTTCAGTGCCACATACTATAGAATGTCTGTGAAACTTTCTGAGAATTTGCCACGGAAAGTGCTCAAATGTATGAGGATCTAATAATATTTTCTTGACAAAATAATGCTTTCATGTCACATAAAATGAAACTGTCAGCATTTTCCTTTGTAGGTTTCTCTCAAGCTTCAGAGCAGGTCCTTGACAGTTCTAGTATTGCCTTTAAATATCTTATTGAAATGTAGATTAACACTGTAACATCTTATAATGGTTGGAAAAACTTTTCCTTTTAAGACTTGTGGATAAGTGAGTATTAATAAGTAATAACATTAGCTGCAGTATTAACGCATTTTTCTCCAAATGTTGTTCTTCCCCAGGACCTAATATTTAGGTTCATTTTAAGACACAGAAGATTACTTATGACTGTGATGTAGATTTTGCAAATAAAAGTCTATGTAGACAGATATGTCACTACTCAATCATTATCAAGGTGAAGTTAGGGATAAAAACAGTTGTTCTTTCAAACATCTGGGTTCAAAAGGATCTAAAATTGAGAAAAATAGTATACCCTGTATAATTTTAGCACAGTTCCTTATATTAGCAAGGGCTTTCCTTGTGGTTCAGCTGGTATAGAATCTGCCTCCAATGCGGGAGACCTAGATTTGATTCCTGGGTTGGGAAGATCCCCTGGAGAAGGGAAAGGCTATCCACTCCAGTATTCTGGCCTGGAGAATTCCATGGACTATATAGTCCATGGGGTCACAAAGAGTCAGACACGACTGAGTGGCTTTCACTTTTTATATTAGCGCTACTCAATAAATATTTGTTCATAAATTTAAAAGTATAACCATGCCTATGGTAACATCAGTAAAAATAAAAGTCACAGACCTCATAGAGTTTCACCATTTTCCCTGGAAGCTAAGCCTTTATTGTTACCTGTGCAGCCCAGGTGGGTCAGGCAGGATGGAGCGATTGTCTTCTACTCCAAACTTCCTGGCAGCACCTGGCTTCAGGATTCTACTTCCTTTCACTCCTGAAGTCAGAATGTTGACTAAAGGAATAACTACTAAAAGGCTAGTAATCTCACTACTTCCATTATCAGTCAGGGTATAATGATCACATTTAATATCAACTAAAGAGCTGGCAAAATAGATCTTCTAAATAAATAATTCTTATTATTTTTTTAAAGCTTGCTTTTAGGTTAATACCTCTGGCACTGTTAAATGAACTGTATAATATTTCTTAATAATAGCAAGTTGGGATTGCTTACGTAAATGGAATAAATATTTGTGTAATTATGGAATCTTTATTTACGTCCAGAACTGTGTTACAAATTCTGAGACATGCAAAAGATATAAGACATCACCTTGCTTTTGTGGAAAATACAATCACATAGAAAAAATTAGAAGAATTTAGAAGGCATCAATTTGTATTTTGTGGAAAATACAATCACATAGAAAAAATTAGAAGGATATTAGAAGGCATCAATTCAACTAGGGGACTACCAAATAAGCCAAATTATCTAACCCTTAAATATAAAGTAGAATAAATGGGGACAGCAAGAGAAGATATCAGTGATGGCTGCCTTTACAAGGATTTAGGAATTAAATCATTCAGAGTCAGGATTTGGAATCAAAGTATTTCTGGATATCTTGGTGATGTCAGTTTAAGTTAAAAAGTCACTTACTGGGGACTCTAATAGAGAAACACTGGGTTTTATAAATTAACTATTTAAAATATGTCACAGCAGCTTTATATGTACTTTAAGGTTTGCAAATTCTAACTTAGCTAAAAGTAATTAATTAACCAAATATTTGATTACAATCTAGGATGGATGTTAATATATATACATATGTATATATGTGTATAATATATATACAGACACAAGGGAGGGCAGCCTGTGAATGGAGATCCTGGAGAGTATTAATGCTAGTATCTTTTTCAAAATTGTATGCAGAAAAGAAAGCTTCTGAAATACATTGCTTTTCCCACAATTATATTAATTAAATTAGGGATTCTATTTATATCTCATTTTTAAGTGGAAGAATAAAATAAAATATATAGCCATTATATATGTTTATACAAATGTATCTGTACAGACATATATATGTACATGTAGGTTTCCCTGGTAGCTCAGTGGTAAAGAACCCACCTGCCAATGTAGGAGATGTGGGTTCAATCCCTGGCTCAGAAAGATTCCCTGGAGAAGGAAATGGCAACTCACTCCAGTATTCTTGCTTGTAAAATCTCATGGACAGAGGAGCTTGGTGGGATATCACTTAAGAGATTAAAAATAACAAATATGTACATGTATGTACATATTCCTTAATTATCACATAAGTTTATTGAAATAATCTCATCAAAAATACTTAGAAATCATGACTTATTCATATCCCCAAACGATATAGCAGTTAACTAACTTATTATTATTATTTATCCATCAAAATAGATTTTGAAATATGAGCATTCTTTGGAAAAAGTGATATTGGAGAATGTGTTACAGAAATGGAATTACTTCAGTATAGGCAGATGCATGTCATGCATGTAAATATCTAAATACAGGTAAGAAAAATTTGGGGTTTTACATGACATGAAAATAAGATATTAAAAGAAAATTTATCAGAAATGAAATGAAAAAAAAGATCAGAGCCAGGTATATAGAACCTCTAGGGATTCTGATCTAAAGAAAAAACAATTTAACATTAAAATACTCAATGAAATGACCTCATTCCTGTGGCACTTCTTAAATATACAAAAATATTGAATGTTTAAATTGTAGAAAAGAATTTGTTCTTCTATAGTGCCATAAAATGAGAACACATTAAAGCACTTCCTTGGGAAATATTTTCTCTTCTCGAATGCAAGATTAGATGTGAACTGGTTTACCATAAAGTCATTCATGTTTGAGCTTTAAAAGGGAGAAATACTTGGTCTAATCAAGGTTAAACTTGATATCTAAAAAAAAAAAAAAAAATCAGAAAAAATGACGTAGGCAGCCTTGAGCAGAGGAACATATTTCTGGAATATATTTTGAGTTCTCAGTTAACAGGTAGTAAGTGAATTAAATGGGTAAGGATTAATTTTGCTAATTATTCTCTTTATAATCTACATCATTTGAAGACTGGTTATTTCAAAAATCCTTGAAAAAAATATAGAACATTAGAATCACCTCAAAAGTTTTTAAAAATACAAATCTATCTTCTGAAATCCATTAATTCATCCAACATTTATTTAGCACTTATGTTCTAGTCAAGCTGATAGGAGATTGAGAGATGAAAATAGATGATGCCTGCCCTTTCAGAACTCAGTCTAGAAGTGAAAAACGGAAAAGGAAATCAACCTTTATAATAACTATTTTGCAATTTTAAAACAAGGAATCTGGGAGTATAAAAAAAATACAGATATTTTAAGAAGAAAACGACACAGGTTTGTACAAAGTCCAAGCTGTGTAGTAAATGAATTGAGGATAGATGTGATGAGACAGAAAGCAGGCAAATCAGTGTGCAGACCTTGTCAACAGTTCAGGTAAGAAACAACGGAAACTGGTAGAAAAACAGGGTGCAGACTATTTTGTTTGTTTTGTCCATGCCCTACGGCCCCCCCAAATGCTGATTATCATAAATGACATCAAGGGGTTCTTTTGTCTTCTAAATTTCACTTCGGTTTAGCTAGTGGAAGATACTACCCTGAGACTAGAGAATGACAGCAAGCATGAGGCCGATGTTTTTTTCCCGTTCCTTCTTCTCTTGACTCCTGTTCTTCTAGCAAAGACCACAGCTTATCTCAGATTGCACCCACCGCAGGTCTGGCCTCTCTAGTTTCCAGTAACTGTTTCTTCCCCTTGTCCCTCCAGTCTACATTGTCAACAGCTTCCGGTTGCTTCCAGCCATGGGGATCTTAAAGTATTTCTGGTTGGTTTCCTCAAGGCTTATCATACCGTTTAAATGTATTTTCATTAAATAATTTTTGTATTACCCACTTAGTGTGAATCATGCTTTCCTGGCAGGACCCTGAATGATACATGGGGCAATTGTGCAGAAGAGATGTAAACATATTTATGTACGTTTGGGGTGTAAAGATGACAGGACTTAGCAATGGTTTAGAACTGGGGAATGAGGAAAAGAGAAATATTAAGGGTGACGTCCAGGTTTCCCAGCTTGGCCAGTAGGTGGAGGAAACCACACTTTTAAGAGATGAGCACTCTACTGGAGAATCTATGTGGGATGGGAGCAGGTCAAGCCTTCTGTCTGGGCCGTACTGAGTAGAGCTGTCAAGCAGACCATTTGAAATTCATCGAAAGTTAGAAGACTAGAATGTCAATCCCCAGTTTGTTGAGGTAAGGGCATCAGTTTATTTTAGTAGGGAGCAGAAACACACAGCAAGGTCCAAGTCCTTAGGTAGGCTGTAAGTCCACTAAGGAAGAAGATGTAAAAGAAGTAATATACTATAATACTGAATTAACACTACACACAAAAAGTACCAGAAGATACAAGAGAAGATAATGAGAAGAAAATCTGTTTTAGAGGTGGAGAGAAATGACAGGTCAAATTATGTTCCAATAGAGACAAGTTGAGTAGGTGA
The DNA here is from genome assembly GCF_000754665.1 of Bison bison bison. Taxonomy (NCBI): domain Eukaryota; kingdom Metazoa; phylum Chordata; class Mammalia; order Artiodactyla; family Bovidae; genus Bison; species Bison bison. Next base: position 386,083 of record NW_011494711.1, on the reverse strand, counting down.
AAAAAACCAGGAAGAATATTCTAGATAGTTGAAGCAATATTTGTTTTAAATCCCTGTGGAAAAAAAGGAAATTAGTTCAACTGAGAAACTGAAGTGCCCTGTGTGGCTGGAGATTAGTGAGTAAAGGAGGAAGTAGCATAAGATTAGGTTGCTGAGGTTGCAGGAGACCAGATTTTTAGGTCCTGTTAAAGATGGGTCTGTTAAGTTCTGAACTATTCTATTTGCTACCTAGAGATAAAGCAGTTTAGCATTAATGTAAATCTTAAAATGACCTGAGCTCTTATGAAAGTGCCTCTGTTAGGTCTTACCTCATACATATCAGATAAAATTGGGGTATTCAATATTGTTCAAATAAATTTAAAATTAGGCCAATTGACGCATCTATTTTCTAGTAAAGGACTATTAGGTAAGGACATTGATGGAAAAGAGTATACTTGGTAAATCACACAGGAAACAAATGCATACAAGTCCAATATTTATGTATGTCCTTATGCTTTGAATTGAACTTCATAAATTAGAATTCATGTGTTTTCCCTTTATGTACTTTTGCTCTTATGTTAATTATTACATGTTCTAAAGAATCCTATTATATAGAAATCTTGGGAAATAAAACCCTGAATATTACTTAAGGCTTATTTTGGAAATTTTCACTAAGACTTTAACAATAAATTTAATTATCCTGGTCTATTTGCAAAGTTAGGTACTTTTACTAGTGTAGTGAGAAATGTTCATATCTGAAGCCCGGGTTGCCTGTGGTCACTTACTCTGGTACACAGACATACCAAGAAAAACTTACAGCTCCATTCAAAGATCATACATTTATTCTTTAAATGAAGCAAAAAATATCAGAAAGAAAAAACAAATATATTAATGCATATATGTAGAATTTAGAAAAATGGCACAGATGAACATATTCACAAAGCAGAAATAGAGAAACAGATGTAAAGAACAAACATATGAACACCAAGAGGGGAAAGAGAGCACAGATGACTTGAGAGATAGGGATTGACATATGTACACTGCTGCTGCTGCTGCTGCTGCTAAGTCGCTTCAGTTGTGTCCGACTCTGTGTGACCCCATAGATGGCAGCCCACCAAGCTCCCCCGTCCCTGGGATTCTCCAGGCAAGAACACGGGAGTGGGTTGCCATTTCCTTCTCCAATGCATGACAGTAAAAAGTGAAAGTTAAGTTGTTCAGTCATGTCCGACTCTTAGCGACCCCATGGACTGCAGCCCACCAAACTCCTCCGTCCATGGGATTTTCCAGGCGATAGAACTGGAGTGGGTTGCCGCTACTACTACTAAGTATAAAATAGATAGCGAATGAGAACCCACTGTATGGCACAGGGAACTCAGTGCTCTGTGGTGGCCTAAATGGGAAGGAAATCCAAAAAAGAGGGGATATATGTATACATATAGCTTATTCAGTTTGCTGTATAGCAAAAAATAACACATCATTGTAAAGCAACTATACTCCAATAAAAATGAAAACAAATTTAGTAATATTTTCAAAAGTTGTTGTTCAGTCACTAAGTCTTGTCCAATTATTTGCAACCCCATGGACTGCAGCAGCCCAGGCTCCTGTCCTCCACTATCTCCTGGAGTTCGCTCAAATTAATGTCCATAGAATCAGTGATGCTGTCTAACCATCTGATCCTTTCCCTCCTCCTTTTCCTTTGCTTTCAATCTTTCCCAGCATCAGGGTATTTTCCAATGAGTCGGCTCTTTGCATCAAGTGGCCAAAGTATTAGAGCTTCAGCTTCAGCAAGGGTCCTTGCGATGAATATTCAGGGTCAATTTACATTAGAATTGCCTGATTTGATCCTCTTGCAGTACAAGGGACTCTCAAGAGTCTTTTACAGCACTACAATTTGAAAGCATCAATTCTTCAGTGCTCAGCTTTCTTTATGGTTCAACTCTCACATCCATACAGGACTACTGGAAAAACCATAGCTTTGATTTCTGTTGGCAAAGTGATGTCTCTGGTTTTTAATACGCTGTCTAGTTTTGTCACAGCTTTCCTTGCAAAAATGGCTGTAGTCACTGTCCACAGTGATTTTGGAACCCAAGAAAATAAAATCTGTCACTGCTTTCATTTTTTCCCTTCTACTTGCCATGAAGTGATAGGACAGGATGTCATGATCTTAGTTTTTTAATACTGAGGTTCAAACTCACTCTTTTACTCTCCTTTTTCACCTTCATCAAGAGGCTTTTTAGTTCCTCTTTGCTTTTAGCCATTAGGTTGGTATCATCTGCATATCTGAGGTTGCTGATATTTCTCCCAGCAATCCAGATTTTGGCTTGTACTTCATCCAGCCTGGCATCTCGCATGATGTACTCTGCACAGAAGTTAACTGAACAGTGACAATATACAGCCTTGTCGTACTCCTTTCCCAGTTTTGAACCAGTCAGTTGTCCCATGTAAGATTCTAACTGTTGCTTCTTGACCCATATACTTCTCAGGAGACAGGTAGGGTGCCCTGGTATGCCTATCTCTTTAAGTATTTTCCATAGCTTGTTGTGATCCATACAGTCAAAAGCTTTGGCGTAGTCAATAAAGCAGAAATAGATGTTTTTCTGGAACTCCCTTATATCTCCATGATCCAATAAATGTTGGCAACTTGATCTCTGGTTCCCCTGCCTCTTTGAAACCCAACTTAAACATTTGGAAGTTCTTGGTTCATATACTTGGAGAAGGCAATGGCAACCCACTCCAGTACTCTTGCCTGGAAAATCCCATGGATGGAGGAGCCTGGTAGGCTTCAGTCCATGGGGTCGCTAAGAGTTGGACACAACTGGACAACTTCACTTTCACTTTTCACTTTCATGCATTGGAGGAGGAAATGGCAACCCACTGCAATGTTCTTGCCTGGAGAATCCCATGGACGGTGGAGCCAGATGGGTTGCTGTCTATGGGGTCGCACAGAGTCAGACACAACTGAAGTGACAGCAGCAGCAGCAGCATCGGTTCATATACTACTAGAGCCTAGCTGAAGGGTTTTGAGCATAATCTTGCTAGTCTGTGATCCATAAAGGAGATTTTCCAAAGTAGCTAATTTCTATATAGTGTTGCTATATCCCAAGGCACTGTTATAAATTCTTCACATATATTAAGTCTTTTAATCCTTATAACAATTCTATGAGGCAGATTCTCTTATTATCCCTATTTCAGAGCTGAAAAAAGTGAATTACAGGTGGTTACTTGTCTGAAGATGTACAGCAAAAAGTTGTTGACTGGAAGTTAAATGAATCAGTCTTGCTTTAGAATCTGCAGTCTCAGCTCTTATGGGTTGCTGTTTTTCTTTAATGAAAGAAAATACATTGAAAGACATGTAAGCTATCGTATTATGCAGTAGATCTTGAGTCACATGCTTATCCGCAATCTTTTCTTCTGTGACAACATCAGAGATTTAAAAACTTATGCATGTTATAGACATTCATGAACCTGGTCAGTATTTCATATAACTGGAAATATGTCACGACTCAGGTAAATTGATACTCTATCATTTTTTCTTTTCAATTAAGCATGTAAGGAAGAAAATTGAGTCAATATGTTGAAGCAATGGTTGCTTTGATCTAAACATTTTTAATGATGTCAAATGTGGATTTAACTACCTTTTAAATGATAACAGGGAAAGCTAGAAAAGTAAAAAAGAAAAGTTATCTATCTATATCTCTTCCACATATATTTCTTCAAATATTGGAATTAAATAAAAACTGAGTTTAATGAATATCTATGAATATTTGGCTACTTTAATTTTGAAAAATAAAATTTCAATAATCCTCTAGAGTTGTTTCTCAATTTTAAAATGCCTATGAATATTAGAAGGCACATAAACTTAATTTTGTAAAATTTTCATCCTAACTGTCAAGATGATTTGTTTGGAGAAGCATCCGAGGGTCTCTAGGCCACCTACCATTTTAATAACTCTGATTGTTCTGTATATCAAGTCACTTGTCCAGTTTGGACAATTTTATTTTATATAACTATAAATTTTCCTCTCTGTCTTTATTATGAATTTATCTCAGTAAGAAGATGATCATCACGGTTTTAGGAATGAAAAAAGGCTCAACAAAGCATAGACTTCCAAAATGTAGCTACATACTTCTAGGTATACACTTTTATGTTTGATTCAAAATATCATTTTCATCCTTTATATTTTCCATTTTATGTTTCTGCTATAAATATAAATATTATATCCACTGAGAAATATATCTCGACTATTGCTAAGCCATTTCTTTGAAGGTTGTTGTCATTTGGAATTTCTTTGCTGTGAGATATTTTGATGTTCAGGATTTAATTCTAGGATAAATTGTCAAATATGAGGTTGCTAGCTACATAAATACTAACCCTCTACCCCCAATTCAATTTCAAAGAGCAATTCAGGTGAGAGTAAATAAATAAATAAAAGGTTTGGTTAATGTTGGACATTTGCTTGGTAGCATGTCATTCAAAGCTCCTTCCATTTAGAAACAAAATTTGCCTTGACATATGAATGATGTATAATGCAGTATAATTACTTACGGGGTCCTTGAAAAGAGAAGCCCCCTTTTTTCCAAGTGATTTAACTTTGAAAAGGAATCACTTCACATGCCTAACAAATACTATTAAACAGCATTTTATGAGGCTTTTTTCCTGCATATTTCTACACATGGACAGACTATTGTGTGTTCTAAAACCTGTATTTACATGACACACTTTTATGGTCCAATGGGCAAACACTACTTAGTCCTAAAATAACATCACAGTAATGACTACAGTCAAGACAGCAAGAACACTCCACCATTATTATCCATATCAGACTGCACCAGATGGGGTATCTGTGGTAGAGTGCTGACAGTGGCGAACGCTGAACAACTGTTTCTGGCATTTCTGTGTTCTCTTAGGCACAGCAGTACCACATTCAAAATGGGGAGTGTATAAGCACTTTCATTTTGAAGAAATCTATTGTATCATATATGTTTTTTTTCCTCTGGATCCAGTAGAGAAAGAGATGACATAGAGAATTAAAGATGAATTACATTAAGTGGAATTTAGCCAGATTTCACTGGGTCAAAACAAGTTTTCTCAGCTTCAGCAGTATTGATCTCTTTTTGTGTTGGGACGTTCTTTGTTGCAGGGACTGCCCCGTCCACTGTAGGCTGTTTAGCAGTACTGTTGGGCTCTACTGACCAGAAGCCAGTACCAATCCCCAGAGATTTGTGACAATCAAAAATGTTTCCCCACTTGAGAGATGCTGACCTAAAGGAATGAGCTCTTGAACATACACAAACTCTTTAACCAACTAAATTATATTCTGTGGCTTTGTCAATATCAGATTTTTATTAGTTTTCAGAGACAAAGTATAATTTTTTTTCTCAAAGTATGCTTCATTTATGTTTTTTCATCTGTTTGTTTTACCTTGTAATCATGGCTATGGTAGGCAAGTATATGTGTGTGCAATATGATTTCACATATTTTATATGGACAGAGTGTAAAGGGTTTCCTTTGTGGCTCAGCTGGTAAAGAATCCACCTGCAATGCAGGAGACCTGGGTTTGATCCCTGGGTTGGGAAGATCCCCTGGAGAAGGGAAAGGGTACCCACTCCAGTATTCTGGCCAGGAGAATTCCATGGACTGCATAGTCCATGGGGTTGCAAAGAGTTGGACATGACTGAGCAACTTTCACTTTCCCTCACATACTGACAGAGAGAAAATAAAGTGGGAAATATGGAGTCAAATAACACAAGGAGTCTTCTTTTAGAGAAAAGCCTCAAGTGTCTATGGGGGAGGGAAAATTGGCTCCCACAGGACCCCATTGGGCCACGTACTTCTGGAAGCCTTCAGCTCTGGGATAATTTCTGCCCATTGTTAAAAAAAAAAAATTAGACTGGGGAAACTTCATGACAAAAGGTGCTCCCTCCTAGAATCAGTAGGGTTTTCAGTTACTTTTTTCATCTCCTTATGCTTTTGGAATAAAGAGGCTGCTTCCAAGAAATTGAGTAGGTGAAAGAGAAAGGGGCAAGATTATTTACCACATCACTAATTATAAACATGATTCAAACAATAATAATAAACAGTAAAGTCAGACTCCCTGCATCTGTATTATTGTGCGTGTCCACCAGTGGGGCTAATTATTATGCTAGGACTGTCAGTTCTGTCATTACGTGTAGTCAGGGATTCATTGTTTTAGTTAATCAAAAATTCTGCTTTGCAGGGAGTAACCATATATACATGAATTATCAATTTTCAAATTGCTACAGTATAATAAAAGTCTATTTATTATGACATTTTCTTCTCATATTACTTCTTTCTATGATAATTTAAAAGGGATTTCAGGACATTTTGTTTGCTTTAGGGTTATCACTATAAAGCTAAGTTATCACTGTAGCTTTGAAAAAGTACCTTCTGATAAGGATTTCTGGCTGATATAATGCCAGGAAAATATCTTTTAACGTTCAGTACTGACATTGGAATATTGATCAGCACTAAATGAATACAATAGCTAAAATAATTCTGTATTATACATGTCATTGTATTCTGTAAAATGCACAGTGTCTAATTTTAGAACATTCAATAAATATTGAAAAAGTTCAACTTTCACTCACCTATAAGTTCCCAGTAAGTTACTACTACGTATTTAATTGCTAAATATTATTTAGTATATAGTAAATAGAGAAAAGGAATGTGACTCTTTGTATTTCAGGAAGTATATGTTTAACACTAATTATTATTTTTATATTACCCTAATTTTCAGCATGTATGCAATGTTTCCTTAAACAAAATTGTTTAATGTGCCAAGTACCTACCTATCATTTTATAGTTCTCAAGACCAGTAATCCAAAATAATTTGACCTATTTATTTAGGACTATCAAGTCTTCTCTAATACTATAAGTGTAAAAAATACCAACCAAAGTTTTGGAAGTCTAGGAAAGAGAAAAAGATTTGTTTTAATGAACAAGCACCTTAATCATCTAAATAAATATATATTTTAAAGAGATTGAAATAATGAATAGGCTTGATCAATTCTTAATTTACTTTAATTTTCAATGACTTTTTCTTTTTAATTCTCAAAACATTTTCTTATGCATAGAGAACAAAAGAAGAATCACCCTGCAGTTAATTTTTATAATTTCATCAGCTGGTAGCAGAGGACCAGTTGCTTTGTGGATAAAGCATTGGCTTTATATTCTAAAGGACAACTTCAAATCCTGTTAAGGTTATATTTTTATTAAAATTTCCATTAATTTTTCCATCAATGTGATTATAGATTAATATTAATTAATTCTTACCATTTTTTGAAGAAATAAATGGAGCCATATCTGATTCAAAGTTAAACAAGACACTATTCAGGCTTTCTTGGTAACCCTTTCCTGGGTTCAGAATTGGTTGGGGAGAAAGGGAATAAAATATCTTTAATGGCATTTTATTGAACTTAGCAATTTAAATGGCCTACCCTGATTCTTGAAGATATCAAATTACCATACGGATGATGTCTTTCTCATCAAATCTGCTCTTACTGTTTACTGAGGAAATGACAAAGGTAATTTTTAATATTGGACGTGGTACTTATGTGTATGAGTTGCTGATATTAATGAGAGTTCTGGGATGAGGTTCTCTCTGTGCTAGAAACTTCTACATCAACAAATAGATTAATATTATATAGAAACTGGCAACAGAAATCACTGGCATTGCTTTTGTGTAGTTTTACTTTATTATTATAACAAATGAAAAATATATCCTAGGAAAGAGTATAATCTTTATGCCCCTTGAGAAATACTGGGATTTAGAATGGGCCACCAGGTAGCCTGTTTGTATAAATACATTCAAAATTCCTTTGAGAGATGGGAAGAGGACTTTGAAACTGATGTATACAGCTCTGGGCGCTTGGAAAGAGATGTGGCACAAGGGTTATTATAGTTTCTGGGACGGAATGTTACTCAAAGTGAAATGCAAAGTTACCCTAACACTTGAAATTTTAGTGATTAATATGAACATCCCATTCTCTGAAGTATGTCAGGATGGAAGAATGCTCACACTCACCTCAGCTTGGTCATTTGACAGTGATGGGAAGTTTGTAGTATCTTAGGATTTAGAGGGAGGGTACATAACTTAAGTTTTGCAGCCTAGCACTGTGATATCAAAGGAGAAGTCTAGAGACTAATATTTCTCTATATATTGCTTGCCTGATTTTTGTTACCTATAACATCAAGAGAGATTTTTAATTTCTTTAGGAAAAAAAAGAATGTTGGAGAAAAACATGAAAATAAACCCTAAATATAATAGATAAGAAAAGGCTGAAGCCCCCCAACACAAGCATGCATGTGGTAAATATTTTATATTATATATTAAGATGTTTTTACAGAATTAGACTATTAGCTATTAGACTATGTTTTACCAATAATATTAAGAACTGACATTAATTAGACATTTTCCTTGTGCCAGCACTGTCAAGAGTTTTAGTCTCATGGGACTCTCACAGCTGCCATAACAGGAAGGCATAATTATTTTTCCCATTATAAAGATAAGTAAACTGAGGTTTAGGGAAATTAATCACAAAGACTAAACGTCCAGCAAACAACAGAATCAGGCAGTGACAATCTCAAAGTGTTCTATGTAGAAATACCTAAAAGTAAGAATTGTGTTGCAAAGATCATTGACAGCAGTGTTTCCAGAGAGGACAAAAAAAAAAAAAAATGGACATATTAATTGTCCAAGTCATAAATTGAGAGAAGAGGTGCAGATTAGCCTCTTGAAACAGCCTGCAGCCAAGATTATAACATTACAAATAAAATGTTCTAGCAACCCATAGATTGACATCCCTAAGCAAAAGAGTGGAGAAAAAGATCATCATGCCCACATCGCCTCAGAAAACACATGCACTCCATATGGGGTTGGGTGATCCTGAGCAAGGTTCAGCACTTTTTCTTTAAGATTAGGTTTCATTTTGCTAACAGTGTGTTGGCTGAGTGCCCACTAGCAAGCAATTAAGACTTTGTGCTTGCCTGCATTTTAGTAGCTCTCCTCCTGAAACATGCATCCACATGGGAGCAGAAGCTCTGCCAGCATGGGTCACGGTCTGGGAGCAGCATCAGGAGAGTGTCTCTCCTCGAAGGACTCAGTCTTCTGGGAAGCTGAGGAGAGGATCGATGATTGATTGGCCATGCCTGTGAGAGAAAATCCAGAAGGGAATCGTCAAGAAATGGGAACTACAGGACGAAATCAAAAGTGAAGTTACGAGAAGAAAGCAACATGCTACCTAGTAATCTAAGGAAAAAGGAGATAAATCCATGTCTGAAAATTAAGAAGCAATTGGGTTGAACAAGAAGGAGCAAAAACTGGATGGCTGGTCAGAGTTTCTTAATCTTTGAACTTGGATGATACCCTCATTAATTTGTTTTTATAAGAAACAAACAAGTGCTGAGAACCTCAGATGTGCCAGGATTGAGGCTGGGGACACAAAGATGAGTGAGACATCTTCATGTGAGGGGGAGGGGAGAAGTTGAGCCACTGTACTTGTTTCAGACTAAATAGCTGATGTACCATCCATACAGATTTATGGAAATGGCAACAGTGCAAACACAACAATTTCCTTTCCCCCATCTCACTTAGCTTTGTGTCTGGAAAGAAAGCATCTTGATTCAGGTTGGCTGAAGGTGTACCTGAAAGAATTAGAAAGTTTTATTCAGAGAGGAACTAGCCTCCTTGCAAAGGGCAAGCTTTTCACATTTGAAAATAAAATAGGCCAAATAAGTGGTTTCGGATCTGATTGATTACTCAATGCCTCCTGGGCATGATTTTACAGTACAGAACAGAACTCCTGCTCCTGGAAATTCTGGTTCAATAGGTCTAACCAGATGTATTCTCGTGATGTAAATGCTGCCCTGAACAATTGTGAAGATAACTAAAATCACAAAAATAATATTTTTCTCTTCACAGTAGACTTTGTTAGATTAAAATTAAAGGAAGAACTACTGTGTTGCTGGCAACACCTACATATAATTTATAAAAATCCAAATGTACAGAAAAATATCCTTCAAATTATTAATATGGCCCCTGAAACAAGCAATTCCACTGGTGTATATAAAAGCAAACTTATACACATTATTTTCAGGGATGAATCTATTGCATTAACTGAAGCACAAATATATACAGTTAGTAATTTATACTTTCTAACTACTAGGAAAGTTGAACATAAACTAGGTTTACATGGAGAACTATTCTCATCATTAACTAGGTGTTTTGTCTTTATGGGCTTATAGATGACATGCAAAAATTACAATTTTATGAAAACCATGGTCTGGATCAAAAAGAATTTTAAAATATATTTAACATGCTCAAAGATCTGAGTGATAAAAATTCTTGGGTTTGAAACATTATTTTTCAATAATATCAATTTTTGCTTAAGTTAAATCTTATGCAAATGTCTAACATATCAGAAAAGATAAGATTGGAATAGCTGAAGACAGAGTAAGTGTAGGTGTCCAGTTTCCTTTTTGGCCATCATATTATCTACAACTCCCTCTTCAAAATCCTGGAATGCCACAGAGCACAGATGGAAAACTGAGTACCCATTCTGAATTTTATTTCTGAGTAAATCTCCACAAATTGAGCATTATAATGGATTCCAACAGATATGTGAGGTTACTCCTTAACTGGGAATCCATTTGAGTTAAAGCACCCCAATGGCTCAAGAGGGCTTCCCAGGTGGCACAGTGGTGAAGAATACACCTGACAATGCAGGAGACACAAGAGATGTGGGTTTGATCCCTGGGTTGGAAGGATCCCATGGAGGAGGAAATGGCAACCCACTCCAGTATTCTTGCCTGGAAAATTTCTTAGACAGAGGAACTGGTAGGCTATAACCCATGGAGTTGCAAAAAGTCAGAGAGAACTGAGAGTGCAGGCAATGGCTCAAGCGATCTAAGGAACTGTTCACATTCAGTTGAATCTGGCCCACTGGGTCATTCCAGTGGGCGTGTGTGTGTGTGTGTGTGTGTGTGTGTGTGTGTGTTAGTTGCTTAGTCATGTCTGACTCTCTGCAACCCCATAGACTGTAGCCCACCAGACCCGTCTGCCCATGGATTCTCCAGGCAAGAACACTGGAGTGGGTTGCCATTTCCTTCTTCAAAAGGAACTATAGAAAGAAAGAAAGTGAAGTCACTCAGTCGTGTCTGACTCTTTGTGACCCCATGGACTGTAGCCTACCAGGCTTCTCCATCCATGGAATTTTCCAGGCAAGAGTACTGGAGGGGGTTGCCATTTCCTTCTCCTCCAGTGGGCATACCAAGTGACATAAATAAACAGGGGTCCGTCAGATCCAAATTGACCTCTAATTTCTATTCATCAGTTAGGTTAACATGAGCAAGTTAACAAAACTTTCCCAGTGTTCTTCCCATTGCCTGTAAAGTGGGGATAATGTCTACCTTTCACTCTGGTGGAGACTGGTCTTTAGCAACACACTTGGTTGTTGCTTTTCCTGTTTTCCTGCAAACAGGTCCAGTTAGGAATTTGGAAAATCTCTCTAACTCTGTTAGGCCTTTTCAGAGTGTATTATTTTCACTTCTCAGCATTAAATGGACTCCTTTTGATACAGAAGAATTAATAATGGGGTCCTATGAGCAATCAATTGCTACTACTTTTGCCATGAATATAAAGAGAATATCTTATTAAATTCCAAGTTCTCAAGTAAGTTGTTTACATTTAGCATATAATAATTAGTTGCCATGGTCTTGAAATATATTTATCTATTAACAATCATATGAGGTAGATTTTGTCACAAATTACTGCATTTTCACTTCCAGCTAGTCAGATAAATCTAAAGAGTGACAAAGTGATAATATAAAACTCTCTAGGTAAAGTACAGAGTACTGTGTGTATAAATGAATGTGTGTGTGTGTATGTTTGACTATGCAAGTGCCTATCCCTTGGGGACCACAGGGAAACAACTATGATAACAAAAATAACAACTGTGAATGCCCCAGAGGTGGGAATTCCACCTTGTTTTTAAATTTATTTTTACATTGGTCCAGGCAAAAAAAAAGGACTGTTAAGCTCTCACAACCTGCTTCACGTTCTTTCCAAAGGAGGTGGTATAGTGAAACCTGGTACATATATGGCTTTTGTATAATGATGAAATTTTTTTGAAACATAACTGTAATATAACTAAAAGCTACTGCAATGGAAATAATTAATCTATATTTTCTTCAGGTAAGACACCATCACCTGTTTAATCAAGTAGTTCAATATGGAGAGGCAAACTCCCCTGAATTCTGCCCTATTCATGCACTTTAAAACAATTTTGCAAGGCACCCAGTGCGGAGAACCCAAACATTTTATCTTGGCAAGGGAAGCTTTATAGAAATATTTGCAATATTTTGTGTTAATCCCTTCACAAGTCACTTTGGTGTGGCAAATATTTGTTCTAGCAGACTTTTCTACAGTTACGGAGTACATCAATCTGTTGTTTTAACCTTTTGAAAATAACCCTGGTGTCTTCTTGAAGGAAATAAAGAGTCATTGATGAAACCTTTTAAGTTTTCAACTTCTTTGCAATAAGGTGCCTGGAAGAGAAATCAACACATTACCTCAAGGGAATGGAGTGCATCTCTGCTTACTTTCTTGGCTCATCTCTTTATGGATATGAGGGACCGAAAAAGTAAATGGTGGTCAAAAAGAACAAACACATTTATTAGAGCAGTTAGAAAAGACTGTTTTGATATTTTCCAAGTTCCTTCTCAATAACATGTTTGGCAGCTACCAAATGACATGGCCTGCCCAGAGTTGATTTTGACGAAGCCTCTGGGATGTGTTAAAAAGTAAACCAGAGCAAATCACGTACTGGAAAGCATAACTCAATCAAGGAAAAATGTATGATTAAGGGTGACATGGGCAAGGAAAGCTTTGCCAGAGCTCAGGGTAAATATTTGTATCAGTGTGAAGAGAAAGCTTCGTGCTGCTGATGTCAACCAGCTGGAATTTTCATTGTTTATAAACTTTTGTTGTTAGAGTTGAATTCTGGCAAAAGAGGTACCAAAGAAGGAGCAGTTTCCCAGCATGAAAGTTTGAATTCTGATAAGGCAGCTTGACCAGATATGAATGCAACGATGCAGAGTGTCAGCCACTTTTTCCTTCCAGGATTCTCTTGCCAAGAAACAACCTCCTGCTTTAATCCCACTTTGACAACATTCATCTGATTACCAGAAGGACAAGATGTCGTGTTGTTTTGTTTGGTTCAAAGGATTTATGGCGTCTTCTTTCTTAGTAGAATGATCAGAAAATGGGTGAGAATCTAAATGGGTTTTTTTTTGATTCATTTATTTTTTCTACAGAAGAACATTACCACGTATACCAGATATTGTAATGATTGAAAATAAATGATTTGGCATTGAAACCACATTTTTGAGGACTGTCCATTAACTTTATGACACTTGGCAACTTATTTTTGCCTCATTGTAGGTCATTTCATATTTTTAAACTGCATGGTTTAAGTTAAAGAATTTGGGTACTTTTTTTTAACTCACCAACTAAGGAATCTGTATTTTCACACTCAACTATGTTTTGTTGTACTTTTTGAAATACTGGAGATAGTTAAAAGTTATGAGTCAAACAATATTACAAGGACATGGAGTTGCATAGAGATTTACAGTAGTTCAGAACACTTGAGTCAACTTTCAGAAGAGAAACAGAAATTGGTGGAAACTGACTTGTAGCACATAGGCCTTCCTCTCTGAAAAATAAGCACAGACACAGTGCTCTTATTGGCAAAGATGGACACACCGAGATTCTCCATTTTCAGATATGGACTTCTGCCGGAAACCTACTCTGCAGCACGGGAATTCTGATAAAGGCACCCGGCTTCTCTGTCAGGGTGACCTGAAATCTCCAGTATGAACCATTTTCAGTGAGGATTGTATGTAGTGAGATCTACTGAATGGGAAATAAAGAGGACTCCAAATTCCTATCAAGTTATATTTTCTTTTAATAACTGCATATTTTACTTATTTATTTTTTAAACCTTTGGAAAAATTTTTAAATAATGATTTATTTATTTTGGCTGTGTCTGGTCTTGGCTGCAGCACTTGGGATCTTGGTTGCAGCACGCAGGCTTCTCTCTGGTTGTGGCACACGGGCTCTGCAGTTGAGGTATGAGGGCTCAGTAGCTGCAGGTGAGTGCCCTTAGCTGCCCTGTGGCATGTGGGATCTTAGTTCCCCAATGAGGGACTGAACCTGAGTCTGTCCCCTTCATTGGATGGTGGATTCTTGGCCACTGGACCACCAGGGAAATCTCTGAGAATTTTAAATTTAATTCCATCTGATTGGCCTAAGACATAGTACAATAAGACTTACATAGTTATGTTGTTTTTGAAAAGGTCCATTGCATCCATTCAGGAAGATCAAACTCTCAAGACCCTCCACTGGCCTCCTCCATTCCACAATGAATTGGCAGTTGTCCCTGCCAATGCATAAGCAGGACACACCCCAAATATAACCATGTTACCCAGTTGCTCTAAGAATAGAAACCAAGCCCCTGCTGGTGTAATTAAGAAATCTTCTTTTCCAGCTCCTGGGCTTTAGAGACCTGGATCACTAACTAATTCTAATTTAGAATGCTTTTTTGATAAGGGTATTTGTAAACTATGAAGGGAGCTGAACATGAAAATTCTTCATTATAAGTTTCTGAGCAAATGTGTCCCTCTTGTGAAGTAGAGTTGCTGGTTACACTGGCCTAGAAATTAGCCTTCAGAGTGTGCATCTGTCTGGTGCACTGAGATGATGGCATCTTTTCAGAGGCTGAAGAAGTGCCAAATTCTTATACCTGAAATTTGCACATTACATGGCAGTGCCCTCACAGCCCGAGGAACTCAAAGGAATGCACAAAAAATAAACACCAAACTCAAAGCTAGAAATCCTACTGGGTCAGAGCCCTGGGCTAGGACACACTTAGATTTCAGTTATATTAAGGTATGTGCAAATATAAAAGTAAACCAAATTGTCAATGAGTCATTCCTTTCCTGCCTCTCAATGACAGGACATTCTCTAGGTCATTCTGCCTTGTGGATTGGGACCCTCTGGCATTATACTTTAATCAAATGGTCAGATTATTAATGTGTGAAAATCAGTCACTGCAAATGTTGAGCTAACCATTTTTTCATACATAATATGTCCATATCAACACTATAACATCCATATACCAAAGATTGACATGGTCACTTTAAAAAAAGAAGCCTTGATAAACATTTGAGTTAAAGATTCTTAGGATCATACCAAAGGACTAAGAGGTCAGATCTCATTGCTGATTTTTACCCCTGAGGTGTAAAAACAGAAAACCACTCAGCTCCTCTGCTTGTGGGTCCAATGGAGATTCAATAGAGGAAAAAGGTCCATATGTTCATGGTTTACTAACATGCATTCAACATTTTGTTCAAAAGGGAAGGGATTCTGAATAACTTAAAAAAAGCTATGTGTATAGCCTAATGCCACTGGTTTTGCAAGTCTAATAATATCTCTTCTTTATGGAATCCCACCACCTATATCTTTTGAGATTTTTCCTGCTTTCAACCATTTGCTACTATGGAAGGCACCAAGTTAATACAATTTTTACCTGTTGCCTAACCATGTTTGATTGGTCCAAGTTAAGGAAATCAGAGTAGTTTCTAGGAATTTAAGTTAAGAAATCCCATTTACGTTTAGATGCTCTCTTGAATAGAAAAGAAATCAAACCTGTTGATGTCCTTGTCCCTCACCGTAGACTTGAGAATGAGAAAAAGCCAGACTGCAGCAAGAAGGAAGGAAGATATAAGGAGTAGAGATCCACAAAGAATTAAGAGGTGGTTTCTGATTCCCTACTACCAGCCTACCTATATGCCTCTCCAGGAGATACTCCAATATTGTGAAAAATACAAAAAATCCCTTAAGCTTAGGTTAGTTAGAATGGGTATCTGTTATTTGCAGCAACAGTTAGGGCTTAACACCTAAACCCACTGACCTCAAAGAAATAATAAAGGAATTTGCTAAATACCTAGGCATTATCTCATGCAATCCCTTTAACAAACATAGAACTTTAAGTAACCTTATTTCCATTTTATAGAGTGAAGAGGCTGATGATCAAAGAAGTAAACTACCTTATTCATGGTTACACTGTCCACCACACAGAGTAAGTCCAAATGCCATTCCCTTTTGTGGCTGGCAAATGTCCTTAGAAATCTGGCTAAGGAAGAAAAACTCCCTTAAATTAATAAATAATAAATTTCAGAATATTGTTAGTGATATATTATTACAGATAAAGAAATGTAAAATGTAGAACAGACTAGCAAAGAGAGTATCGAGAAATACAACTCTCTCAGTTACAAATGACAGAAAATTCACCCAAACTTACTGATTCATGAACTCAGAAGTGCAAAGGTCAGTCTTGCTTCACACACAGCTGGACCTGCGACTCAAAGAAGCTCACTGAGACTCTGCCTTGGTTTCTTGACTCTGCTTTTCTGTTAGCTGCTTTCACTCTCAGAATACTTTCTACAAATAGTGTCCCTAAGCATGTTCCAAACACTTGCAGGGTCTGCAAATTACACTTGTGGCTCATATAAAATGGGGACCTCTGACCTGAAATCCTTTGCTCTTTCCCCAAAGATAGAGCCTAGGGAAGAGGCTATCATGATCCCTGAAGGTTGACAGACAGCTATTGGGCAGAAAGTTCCAAGGTTTCAGTACTGAGTAAAGTCAAGTCAAGTCACTCAGTCGTGTACAACTCTTTGCGACCCCATGGACTGTATCCTACCACGCTCCTCCATCCATGGGATTTTCCAGGCAAGAATACTGGAGTGGGTTATGAGTATGGTATAAAAGACAAGCAGTGGGCTTCAGGAGGACATATCTCCTTGGCCTCTCAAGGAAGGACATAGCCAAAGACCAAGACTAGCCTCTGTACAGAGTTCCCAGTTATCCACATCTATGTTACCTGATGACATTCAGCAAACTTCAGACTTGCAACTACTTAAAATAAGTCCAAGGGAAGATAATGAACAAAGAAATGAACAAAGTCCTAATACACCTCCAAATTGAATCCTATTGACCAGATTTAGGTTACATGCTCATCCTTGATTCAATTACTATTGCTAAAAAATTGGCCTATTTTGATCAGCTGGTCCTGATTCTGAGTACACATCTGCAATCGGGTGTTGAAGTCAGCACCACAGAACATATAGATGGAGAGTGTCTGAGTGGTTATAGTGTTACCCAAAGTCGGGGGTTAGTGCTAGGCAAGCAAAAGAAAAACAAAAACAAAAATAAAAACAAAACAAAACAATACAAACCACAGCCTGACCACATAAGGCTTCTCAGGAGAATGATAACTTGAGATGTTAAGAACAATTACGATAATATGTAATAATATATCAATAATTATTATTATTATTCTGAGATAATATTTATTGAGCATTTAGTATGTGATAACCATTTTACTAAAGTCATAAAATATATCATTTCAGGTTGTTTATTTAACAACCCTGATGTATAGATACTATCATCATTATCATTTTATAAATGAGGAAAAACTAAGGCTCAAAGAATTTAAGCAACTTGCTTTACTATAAAGCCTGAGTAGAACTTAGGACGGTGTAACATTGCTGTCTTGCTACACACCACTACAATGTATGTGGAAATTTTTCATTTCTCACACGTTTAGCCACAAACATTTGATGTTATGAATAAAATATAGATAAACGCTTGCAGAATTGTAATTCTACATCTCAAATCCTGTGCAAGTCAAAGGAAAATACAAATGGGGTGACGGGTACAAGGACTTTTTCTCCTTGAACCTGTTTTTCCCTAAGATGACTTCCTTAGTCCAAGAATGTCCATCTGAAGATGCAAAAGGATTCTCACCAGGCAGACTCAGAAGATGTTTTTTGGTTATTTGTTTGTTTGTTTGTTTCTGTTTATTTTCTTCATGGGTTTGACAACACACTGTAGAAGTAATTTTGTTTGCCTGGGGAGTGCTTTGGGCTGGATACAATAAGCAAAGTTTAAAAGTTCTGCTACTCTTTGGAGAATACTGTTATCCTCTTTCAAATTTCAAGGCTGAGAAAAAAAATTATTATTATTTTTTCTGTTCTAGCTTTTATCACTACTAAAATAATGGTAACAATCTTGAAATCATTTTAAACAGTATGTCATTTGTGAATAGTTAATACTGTCACTGGTTCAAAACCAAAATGATTGCCCACACTGGGAAGCCCTTTTTTCTACTAATGTCCCCTCTGTTCCCTATAGGTCATAATTTAATCACTTTTATGGTTTTTTTTTTTATAGCTTTCCATGGTTGCTAAATTCATAATGTAAAAATATTCCATCTTAACAGTTACAACGTTCAGGTTCCCATGTTCCTTACCAAATTTTTCCATAGGGAAATATTGCAAAATCAGAGATTTCACACCAGAAGAGAAAAAAATGGGTGAAGGAAACCCAAGCCATAGCTGCAGGTATTTCATACCAATTTTTCCCCTCGAAATCTTGCAAAGTTGGTCACATTTACTCTTCAAAATATGGAAGTGATATTTTGGGTCCCAATAATCAGTGCAACTTCAGGTGCACATTTTTTTCCCTTTAGGTTAAAGAATCCCACCACCATGGACATAGCTGACACTCCTGATGAATCCAGCAGCCAACTACTGTCAAGTATTTGGAGCTGTGGGAGTAAAAGAAATAAGATCCTTGAAGTGTGCAATAAGTCATTTACTGACCCCAAGGGCCATCGTGTGAAAAAATAATATCACATGAGGACACAAGTGGTGTCACCTAAGACTTAGGATTGAGGTTAAAATACCAGTTTAATAGGAAAAAAATAAAAGGGGATGTAGGCCTCTTAGGGGAGAGTAAATGAGTTGACAAAGTATGAATGAATCTGTAGAAGAATAGAAAGGGGATATGACGATTTGACGAGAGCCTCTTGACGAAAGTAAAAGAGGAGAATGAAAAAGTTGGATTAAAACTCAACATTCAGAAAGCTAAGATCATGGCATCTGGTCTTACCATTTCATGGCAAATAGATGCGGAAATAATGGAAACAGTGAGAGACTATTTTTGGGGGCTCTAAAATTACTGCAGATGGTGACTGCAGCCATAAAATTAAAAGATGCTTTCTCCTTGGAAGAAAAGCTATGACTAACTTAGACAGCATATTAAAAAGCAGAGACGTTACTTTGCCACAAAAGTTTGTCTAGTCAAAACTATGGTTTTTCCAGTAGTCATGTATGGATGTGAGAGTTGGACTATAAAGAAAGCTGAGAGCCAAAGAATAGATGCTTTTGAACTGTGGTATTGGAGAAGACACTTGAGAGTCCCTTGGACTGCAAGGAAATCCAACCAGTCAATAGTAAAGGAAATCAGTCCTGAATATTCATTGGAAGGACTGATGATGAAGCTAAAACTCCAATACTTTGGCCACCTGATTTGAAAAACTGACTCTTTGGAAAAGACCCAGATGCTAGGAAAGATTGAAGGCAGGAGAAGAAGGGGATGACAGAGGATAAGATGGTTGGATGGCATCACCGACTCAATGGACATGAGTTTGAGTAAGCTCCGGGAGTTGGTGATGGACAGGGAAGCCTGGCATGCTGCATTCCATGGGGTCTCAAAAAGTCAGACACGACTGAATGACTGAACTGAACTGATGACGATTTGTGACAAAGTTGTCTGGGTGTGATATCAAATTCTAGTCTCACCTCCTATGACGGTGTTATACTCTCTAGTTGATAAAACTCTTGGGGAAAGGATTTATGACAATTGAGTTCCTTTCAGAAGATTTGTCTTTAGGTCCATAAGGGAAATTCAGAGAAGATTCCTCCCTGCATTTGCTGGTTTTCACATGCCTATGGCTCAAAATAACCAATATTAAATAAATATGGAATAGGCTGCCTGTGAGAGGAGGGAAACCTTCTTTGAGGTAGTCAAGCAGAACTCAGATCTTCACGTTGGGAGAATGATGAAGAAGAGTGTGGCTTCCTAGAATGCACCATGGAAATTGCCTGCCAATGCAGCAGACATAGGAGAGGTGAGTTCGATCCCTGGGTTGGGAAGACTTAATGAAGAAGGAAATGGCAACCCGCTTCAGTATTCTTGCCTGCAATATTCCATGGAGAGAGGATCTGGCGGGCTATAGTCCATGGGATTGCAAAGAACTGGACATGATTCAGCGACTGAGCACGCATGCACAGTGAAGAAGATGACCTGTAAGTCTCCATCCAACTTAAGATTCTATGATTCTCAGAATAATAAAATCAGTTCCTAGTTGGATTCCTCTACGAAAAGGCAGGAAATGTACAGCACATAGAGAACCGTTGGCTCAGGCCCCACAGGTGGTCTGGGAATCAGGTATTGTGCTGAGGGTTGGGATCCTCTGGGACGTCACTGTTAACTGGTGGACTGCCTCCGATGTCAGAAATGGAGCTTGGTGGGCTAAAGGATCTGAGTGGAAAAGTAAATAAAGTTTATGTCAGCCACAGTGCTTTTCCATATTCCCAACAAAAATGATGTTTCTCCCCCCATGCCCACAAAAAAATGAGAAAATGAAAGTAAAAGTAGGCATATAGTCTTGGAAACATGAAGAAGAAAAAAATAAAATAAAATAAAACAAAAGCCAACACTACCAGAAGGAATAAAAGTAGACTAGGAAATAGTAAACGAAAAACAAATGGGAACAGCAGTCTGTGTTTCTATTGCCCTCTTTAACTGAACTCTCCAGTTAAAACTTCTCATCCAGTATCTGAGCAATGTGGTAAGTACCTGTAATTGGTTTCTTACTAAAAAATCAATGCCATTAAAAACTCACTTGTCTGAAAAGGAAATCTAAATATAAGCCTAATATAAATGGGTCTTTATATGTGATTGTAATTTCTTAATTGGTCATAAATACATGATTCTTTCTTAGGGGTGGGCTTCGCATGGGGAAGAGAAGCAGTACCCCTGGGCTCTGGGGCTGATGTGAGCCTGTAAGCCACTTCAGCTCCTCTCTGCAGCAGCCTGGTCCCCATCAGTTCCTGCCCTCTCTTTAATCACACTGAGCTCCTCTGCCAGTTGTCTCACTAACAGGGATAGGCGCGGGGACTCTGGCTGGAAGAAGCCACGGAGAAGCCAATGGGTTGTATTGTCTCTGAATTTCCCTAGTCGCCATTCCTCTCTTTACCCTCCTGCAGCAAGCATTTCTCCTCTTATAAAACAAAGGAAAGAAACAAAGCAGTAATTACTTTTTCATAGCCTCTATTAATATGAGCCCAGGAAACACTCCTCTTTTCCCCAGATTTCAGTAAGCACAGATTTGGGATCCAGCAAGCATTATTTTAAAAGGGTCCTATTTATTTGGCTCTGGGAATTGAAACAACAACAAAACAAACTAGTCCCTGTTCAGATCTTCTGAGTACTCGAAAACGTGGTGCTCAGTAGCCTGTTATTCCTTCTCTGAGAACTTCACATGTGAGGGGCTGAGGATCCAATGCCTAGGAGGTTTAGGGTGTGTGGGGATAGATGAACCAGGGCCCAGGACCATCAGAAAGTCAGAAAAGCTTTATACGTCTCTTCCCATCTCTCCCTCTCTCTCTTCTTCATTATTCCATGAAGAGGCAGCCCAGACAGAGCGTGGACACTATTTCTGTGCATGGCCGAGGTGGTCTGCCTCACGTTTAGGCTGAAGTTCTAACAGCCAACTTGTCAATGAAGGCCATTAGCACAGACGTGCCACAGGCACTCAGGGACTGAGCGGCGGGCAACCTCAGATCAGTGCGGGAAGAACAGACATCGGGTGGTAACAACTTTCAGTCATTACTGACCTGGGCTCTATTCAAACCAGTGACCTAGAAATGAAGGTCTCCAAATCCCATTACTAATTCCCCGAGCCATCAAGTCTCCCCTATGGCCTGGATCTTGTCCTGAAACCCAGGTCTCCTGTTGAAATAACATTAGACAGCAGCCACTGCATTGGCAGGCAATGGTTTTAAAATAAAGGGGGGAGAAAGAAGGGGAAAATGTGCACTTACAGAGTTGGCTTTAATTATTACTTTAAAGTTTTTCAGCTCCTTTAAACCTAAAAACCTGAACCTTCTTTAAAGTCAAAAGCTTGCCAGGAAATACAAGAAGGGTGTTCAAATAAACACAGCCTTCTAGTTTGCTTGAATGGGGAAAATACACATGCTCCCTCCCAAACCGAGGAATAATGAGAGGAAACCAAATGAGAGGAAGTTGTTGAAAAAGAAAGAAAGAGATTAAATGAGTATTGCAAGGACGAGAAGAATATTTACTGCCAAAGTAAGAAAAAGGAGCTAAATGAAAGACCCCTTGAACAGCTTTCCCCTCTCACTTGTTATCTGTGTTGCGCTCTCAATCCCTTTCATCAAAGAGGGACAATTATTTTTCAGTAAAAAGTAAGGGTTTTTGTGAGTTAGGTGAAGCCGGTGCAGGGTGAGCTGGATAAAAATGTCAAGCAAAGTTCTGTCTTGCCTTTTAAGCAAAAAGCTCCAGCTTTGCAAACAGTCCTGTAGATGGAGCTGCACTCTGCGATTCTAAGATTGCAGCCCCAACAATGAAGCAATTGTTTCCTGTCTCCACTTAGCAATTCCTCCCTCTCTTTCGGTTCTTTCTGGTTGCATGTTCTATTTATTTTAATGTATACCTTTGTGTAAAGCCTGTCTCTGAGTGGTTAGATACCCCGTTGATATGTGGCCTTCAAGGGGGAAAAGGGAGTGCAGCCTATTCCCATGACATCCTAGGGCTTTGTAGAGCCAAAAAAACCTTCTCAGGAACACCTAATCCTTGGGCTCTGGCCAAGTACCACAATCCTTCTGTACAACTGACATGGGCCACTTGGGACGCTTGAGAGCTTTAGGTGTGTCTTTCTGAAGTCAGCCCCGGCCAAGCATGAGGCAAATGTGCCCGACCAAAGAAAATAAATTATGTGGACTCCAATTTTCAGCAGTTATGAAGTATTAAATTACACATGCAAAGAATTCACTTTGGGATTAACCCTTTGGAACCGAAATACAATCTTGTCACAACACTTGTAAAAGGAGCATGCTCTGAGGAAGGCCTGCTTTTCAAAAGACACAGAGGTGGCTGACCAGGAGGCAGAGATGCTAAAAGAAACAGAATGGAATTAAATACAAATATGTCAGGCTGCTACCTGGGCACTGGAGAGGGGGTGTGTTTTGGGGGTTCTGTCCTATTCTCTTAGGGTATGCTGCTCCCTGGGTACAGAATATCCTGCTGATACTGTAAAGTTTGTGAATGCACAGCGAATGCCACGTTCAGCTCTTAATCAGAATGTATTTCATCCTAATTCACACAGCCCCTGTGGCTGCTTCTTCATTCAGATTTAGAGAAGTGGTTGAGAACCACTGGAACTTGAGTGAAATCACAACTACAGAACTCCTGATAAGGCATTTGTCTTCTGTGACTCAGTGAGCGATGGCAGAAGACATCCTGCCCTGCCCCTTTCAAGAATGCCTGGTTCCCTACCACCATCTGAAGCTCTAAGCTCTTTGTACACGACATGGCTGAAATTTTACACATAAACTCGGCAGAAGGAAAACAAAACACGGCTGTTTGCTTCCCCCTTAAAGCTATTTATTTACCAAATGACCATAGAAAGCAAATCTTCAATAATAACAGGAGGAAATCAATCTCGAAGAATTTAAAAAGATTTTTTTAAACAAAGTTAAGTTTTCAGAGGGTGTGCATTTTAAGTATGCAGAGCCAGTTGAGGGGGCAATATGCAACTTCACTCTCCTCCCCTTGTTCATTATCTGAGAGCCTGTGATCAGCAGGAAGAACATTGTATCTGAAGGCTGGCTCTGAGTCCCCCGAACAAATCGCTCTCTGACCTCACATATATCCCTGGAAATATAACGACACAGTCACACATCTGAGACACTGCAGGACTCATTCACTTGCCTCCTTTTAACCAAAGAGGAAACTGAGACTGGCAGAGCAATCATGAACTGCTAAAAGTCACACAGCTAGGACTGTAAGTTTTCTGACTTCCGGTATAACTTCTTGTTTTTAACATAACACATTTCCAATTAGAAAAACATCTCCATTTCCCTGTGCCTCAGTTGCTCCCATCCACACAGAGAATATCCTTTCAGACCTTTGCTATTTACAAGCCTATGGAATATTTTGAGACACACGTAGAGATTCACTAAAATAATTTAAGTGATAATAAATGGATGTTTGTGTGTTTGTATGTGTAAAAGAGAGAGCATGAGTGAAAAAGAATAAGACGGAGAGATGAAGACAGAGGAAGAGATGAAGTTCCTGACATCATAGGGTTGTTGGGTGGAGTAACTAATAAAAGTAATTGCTAAGCACTGTGAGTTTAGGCTGTTGTGTACAGCTAAACCAGGATGAACCCGAATTTGCAAATGTCATGAGACTTTTATTTTCAACAGGTGGCATTTGAGAATGCAAACTATAAGCACCCAAATGAGAACTTGGTGTAAAAGGGAAGAATTGTGGGGATTTACACACTTGTGATATCTGGGCGACTGAAAAACATTGCTTCATGTTTACAGTCCTCTACAGAGGCATGTATGGAGAGGAATACTTGATGAGAGATACACTTAGAAAATGCTTCTCTAATTTCTATTGGTTAATATAGAAGAAGAAGAAAAAAAAAAAGATAAGAAAAACTACCACACAAGGGGAAAGCCACTGACACTGTTTGTGGACAAAAGAGTGTGAGTCAAAAACCCCAAATGAGGAAGGTAATAAAACAATGCAAAAGCCCACCATTGTACCCATCATGATACTCTATCTAAATTGCTTTGCCTATATCAGATCCACCTCATATATTTACTGAGAAAGGAAAGAACTTTTGCTGGCAAGCACCCTGAGTTTGATTTATCATTTACAACCTTAAAAAGCTGCCAAGCAAGCCTTTATAATTCCCAGTTCTTAAAGTTATTATTGTCATTGGGCATGGAAATAAGGCTCAGAATTGTAGGTATGGACACACTACTCCTGGCAATAAGGCTAGTTTGTTGAAGATGGTTTTCTCTACCAAAAATGGGTCACAAAAGGGGTGCAACATCCATGTCAGATCTAAAAAAATATTTTCTCCAAGCTTGCATCTAGCATGGGATCTGTGTAGCATGACAGATGCCATAAAGGAGAAACTGCTTCTACTTAATAAGGGATGTGGACTAAATCATCCAAATGATAAAGATGTTGATCTGAATTACCTGGTAAAGAAATAAAAACTTTCATCCTCAGAATCACTCCAAGTATATTTCTGTCTGAATTCTTCACCAAGTGTTGGATAACTAATTTGACTAACTGTTAACTTTGAATATTAGTAATCTAAGGGACATTCCAGCTTGTACTTCTTCCAGCCCAGCGTTTCTCATGATCTACTCTGCATATAAATTAAACAAGCAGGGTGACAATATACAGCGTTGATGTACTCCTTTTCCTATTTGGAACCAGTCTGTTGTCTCATGTCCAGTTCTAACTGTTGCTTCCTGACCTGCATATAGGTTTCTCAAGAGGCAGGTCAGGTGGTCTGGTATTCCCATCTCTTTCAGAATTTCCCACAGTTTATTGTGATCCACACAGTCAAAGGCTTTGGCATAGTCAATAAAGCAGAAATAGATGTTTTTCTGGAACTCTCTTGCTTTTTCCATGATCCAGCGGATGTTGGCAATTTGATCTCTGGTTCCTCTGACTTTTCTAAAACCAACTTGAACAACTGGAAGTTCACGGTTCACGTACTGCTGAAGCCTGGCTTGGAGAATTTTGAACATTACTTTACTAGCGTGTGAGATGAGTGCAATTGTGCGGTAGTTTGAGCATTCTTTGGCATTGCCTTTCTTTGGGATTGGGATGAAAACTGACCTTTTCCAGTCCTGTGGCCACTGCTGAGTTTTCCAGATTTGCTGGCTGTATATTGTATATTGTCAAGGCTGAATATTGTCACCCTGCTTATTTAACTAATATGCGGAGTACATCATGAGAAATGCTGGGCTGGAAGAAACACAAGCAGAAATCAAGATTGCCGGGAGAAATATCAATAACCTCAGATATGAAGATGATACCACCCTTATGGCAGAAAGTGAAGAGGTACTAAAAAGTCTCTTGATGAAATTGAAAGAGGAGAGTGAAAAAGTTGGCTTAAACCTCAACATTCAGAAAACTAAGATCATGGCATCTGGTCCCATCACTTCATGGGAAATAGATGGGGAAACGTGGAAACAGTGTCAGACTTTATA
>NW_011494711.1:341139-359748 GCF_000754665.1 Bison bison bison | reverse complement strand
TAAAAAGTAGAGACATTACTTTGCCAACAAAGGTCCATCTAGTCAAGGCTATGGTTTTTCCAGTAGTCATGTATAGATGTGAGAGTTGGACTATAAAGAAAGCTGAGCACCGAAGAACTGATGCTTTTGAAATGTGGTGTTAGGTAAGACTCTTGAGAGTCCCTTGGACTACAAGGGGATCCAACCAGTGGGGATCCAACCAGTGGGGATCCAACCAGTCCAACCTAAAGGAGATCAGTCCTGGGTGTTCATTGGAAGGACTGATGTTGAAGCTGAAACTCCAATACTCTGGCCACCTGATGCGAAAAGCTGACTCTTTGGAAAAGACCCTGATGCTGGGAAAGATTGAGGGCAGGAGGAGAAGGGGACAACAGAGGATGAGATGGTTGGATGGCATCACTGACTCAATGGACATGGGTTTGTGCGAACTCTGGGAGTTGGTAATGGACAGGGAGGCCTGGCCTGCTGCTGTTCATGGGGTCTTGAATAGTTGGACATGACTGAGCTACTGAACTGAAGGGGCATTCAAGAATTTGCCCACAGTGAGGAGTTAGATGTGATTTTACCATGTTTATCCAACTCTACCCTCTGCAAGAAATGTATACCTTATAACTGGGGATGTTTAAAGGATACTAAACTAGGCCAGATTTAAATGGGTGATGCAAGAAACTTAATGGAAATCAAAGAGAGCTTATTAAAAATCCTAACTTCCCAGCCCTTGCTTCACTATATTATAAAAGAGGCCAGATGTAAGGCTCTCCGAACTCTAGTCTTGATGGCATTCTTTTGAAAAATAATTTGATTTCAATCAACAGAGAGCCCCCCTCAGACATGTACACAATTCTTGCACATATGTATTTCTGATTTGAGGTTTTGGCCTGTTATCATTAAAAATAATCTTTAGTTTCTCTTCTTGTCTCCTTTGTTTGTTTGAACTTACAGTGAAAAATAACTGTTAGAGCTTTTTGGTAGAGCGCATATATGACTTTTTTTTTTTTGGAACAGACAAAGGCATTTTGACCAATGTGTATTATGAAAGCAGATTTTATATAAATATATATGTATAAAATAAGCTCATTTGCACATGGCTCAAGGGAAGCTAAACTCACTGCAAAAAGTTTCCTAATGTTTACTTCAGCCTAGTTTTCATTTTCAATATGTGTAGAGAAAATAAAGGCAAGTGGATAATTGTATAGAAAAGAAGGTGATGGCCTATAACTTTCATTTGTTTTGCTGTAATGCACCCAATAGACTGGGGCTTCCATGGTGGCTCAGAGGTAAAGAATCTGCCTGCCTGCTAATGTAGGAGACACAGGATATGTGGGTTACATCTCTGGATAGGGAGGATCCCCTAGAGAAGAAATGGCAACCCACTCCAGTATTCTTGCCATGGGAAATCCCATGGACAGAGGAGCCTGGTAGGTTGCAGTCCATGGGATCCCAGAAGAGTTGAGCATGACTTAGAAGCTAAATTACAACTGTAACAAGAGACTGACAGGCCTGTGGTGCATTTCTTTACCAATGA
Source organism: Bison bison bison (assembly GCF_000754665.1). Taxonomy (NCBI): domain Eukaryota; kingdom Metazoa; phylum Chordata; class Mammalia; order Artiodactyla; family Bovidae; genus Bison; species Bison bison. The sequence goes on along the minus strand of NW_011494711.1, from coordinate 358,223 downwards.
GAGACCCAGACCTGCTGGTGTTCTGTTGCAGAATGCTACCCAATAGTACAGTTCTTGCAAAATGCCACTGAAATATGTGACTCTTAATGTGTTTAAATCTATTTATCTATTTACCTATTTTCCTCTCTCTATAAATGTATTTTTGTTGTTGTTGTTGTTTTTTTTCTCATTCCAGAAAGGAGGTAATGTAGCTTATACAAATACGTAAAATCACAATGTAATAAAGTAAAACTAAAGATTGCATGGTTTAGGGAATAGAACAAAGGTAAAATAACAGACAGATAAGATGAAGGCAGAAGTGAAATTGGTACATACAATGTCTTCCCTCAGGGACTTGTGCTGAAGTGTCTAGTGAATGTTCTCAGGAACAAAAGTAAAAGGGGTGCTTCACACTATTTTGGATAGTTCGTAACATCCATAGTGTATTAAGAGTTTCTCAGGAGAAATATAACCATGCATGGTTCTCAGACTAGAAAGAACTTTCTAGGGCTTTGAAAAGAACATAGGAACTTCAAGAAACACTCATCAGTAGCTTAACATTAGAGCTCAACTGATAAAGCCACTCTTTGTCTGACTGGTTTTCACGATCTTCCCCAAAGAACCTCACCCATGAAACTCCCTTTTTCTGATTATTATGGCTCTTTGGTAATTTCATCGAGCCTCATTACTTTAAATATATTTTTTGCACAGACCACCCTAAAATATATCTATCACATTTTATTGCCTATATTCTCCAGGCAAGAATAGTGGAGTGAGTAGCCATCCCCTTCTCCAGAGGGGTCTTCCTAACCCAAGGATAGACCCTAGTCTCCCACGCTGTAGGCAGATTCGTCATTGTCTGAGCCATCAGGAAAAGGACATTATTTGGGGAAAAAACAGTACATAATTTCAAATGTTAAGGGCAATAACCTGAGAGTTATCCTTAATTCCTCTCTTTCTTTTATATTTCCCACTAATAATTTCTATTATGCTTTCTTTCAAGGTGCTTTTAATTGTTTCATTCCTCATTACTTTATTGCCACAAGCCCAGACTAAGTCACTGTAACTTCTTTCCAAGAACACTTCCACTTTTTTCTCACTATGTTTATTCTCTACTTAGTAATCAAAAGTGTTCTATTTAATAAGTAAATCAGATCATGTTACTATCGTGCTTCAAACTTTCCATTGACTTCCATCAAATTTTAAGTAGGGCCCAGGTTTCTTCCCATGGACTGTAGAGCCCTGCTTGATAGAACTTCTGTTATTATCCTTGACCTCCTCCCTAAGCTCACTTTGCTTTAGCCATGCTGACTCCCCTGCTATTTCTTGCCTATGCCAAGCACAGTCCTACCCAAGGGTCTTTGCACTTACTGTGTTCTCTACCAGATATGTTCTTCCCCTAGTAAACTGTATGACTTTCACTCAGATCTCTGATGAAAAGCCAAATTTTCAGAAATGACTTGCTTATATACTTGCCTCCTCTGCCTCTAGCCCTCTTATCTTACCCTAGTTCTACTGGTTTTCAGAATACTTAGCATTAACAGATGTGATTTTTTTAGCATGTTTGTTTATTTTCTAGATTGTATTCTCCAAAAGGGCAAGGATTAGTGTGTTTTGCTCACTGGACAAATCTCATTGTCTGAAACAATGTTTGGCCTCATGGTAGATGTTTGATAGAAAACAAATGAATTAATTACTAAATGAACCAAGGAATATATTTTGAATTATAATTTTTGAATTATTTTTAAATTAGAAGAATGGATAACATGCATATCCTTTGACTAATTATTGACAAATGTTTCCCTCACTTCACTTCTTGTGAGTGTTGGCAAGCAGGGAATTTGAGGTCATTCTCCCTCAGAAGTTACTTGGAGTGTAGATAGCTTTTACATTAGGGCTTCTCTTGTGGTTCAGCTGGGAAAGAATCCACCTGCAATACGGGAGACATGGGTTTGATCCCTGGGTAGGAAAGAACACCTGGAGAAGAGAAAGGCTACCCACTCCAGTATTCTGGCCCAGAGAATTCCATGGACTGTATAGTCATGGGGTCGCAAAGAGTCGGATACGACTGAGCGACTTCCACTTTCAGATTTTAAATAAAGCTATATATCAAGGACATGTCCACATGCTTTATCAAGTATCCACACTAGAATTTTATTTGACATCTGTTGAGAATATGCAGAACTTAATAATGACATATACCTGAACAGAAAGACAACTGGCCTCCACCTGGACAAGACCCAAGGGATTTTTGGGTACAGAGAAAAGATTCTCCTTCAAAAGCAAAAGTAGAGTAGAATGAGCATTAAATCACCAAATTTCCTGTTACAGAGCATGACTCTGGTGATTTTAACTTAATACATTTTCAAACACAAGTAACCAAATACCTGCCTCAGACATTTAAAACCAGTGCACAATTAACACCAAAATTTTAAAAACAAAACTTCTGTAAATGGACGTTAAAGTAATTGAAAAATATACACCCAGACATTTGCTGGAGTTAATTTGTGTATAAAAATCACTGATTATAACTCACTAAAATATATATTAAATGACCCTATTAAATGAGGCTTCCCTGGTAGCTCAGATGGTAAAGAGTCTGCCTGCAATGAAGGAGACTGGGGTTTGATCCCTGGGTTGGGAAGATCCCCTGGAGTAGGAAATGGCAACCCACTCCAGTATTCTTGCCTGGAGAACTCCATGAACCGAGGAGCTTGGCAGGCTATAGTCCATGGGATCGCAAAGAGTTGGATACGACTGAGTGACTTTCACTTTTCACCCTATTAAATTACTATAAACATAAAACCTTAAAACAGCACCTATTTATTAATAGAAGTCAATTGGACACTTCTAACTTCTCTACTTTGAGTCCTAGAAAGCTTAAGTCAAGGGGTCAGCAAAGCTGCATTCTTTTTTGGACGCACAAAGGGAGAATCCATTTCTAGGCTCATTCAGGTTTTTGGCAGAATTCAGTCCCATGCTGTTGAGGACTGAAATCCCTATTTCCTTACTGCATATCCTAAGTTCCTTTTCAGCTTCTAAAGCCTATGCACATTCCTTGGCCTGTGGCCGCAGTAATTTTAATGTCATCAGTGATAAGTTGAGTCCTTTAATGCTTCCAATCTTCCCTATCTCTTCTTGAGTCACATTACCTTTTGCCACATTTTACTTCAGTGGGGAGAGGCTCTCTGCTCTTAAAGGTTCATGGTGTTCTTACCTACATAATATAGAAACACCTCCTTACTTTAGTCTTTATAAGCTTCATTTCATCTGCAAAGTCCATCTTGCCACAGAATGTAACATCTTCACAGGTGAAACACCAGGGGACAATAATCATGGTGTCAACAATCCTGCCTGTGCGTGCATGTGTTCTAAGTTGCTTCAGTCATGACTGACTCCTTGCGACCCCATGGACTGTAGCTCATCAGGCTCCTCTGTCCTTGGGATTCTCCAGGTAGAATATCAAAGTGCCCTCCTCCAAGGGATCTTCTCAATCCAGGGATAGAACTCACGTCTCTTATGTCTCCAGCTTTGCAAGTGGATTCTTTACCACCAAAGCATCAGGGAAGCCCCCCCAATCCTGCCTACTACTGGCCATTTCAAAAATATGATCTTAATTTTAGAACAGTTGATTGGTAGCTCTTGTTTTTGAAGACAAATTGCATTTAATGTTTTATTTTGACCAGAACACTTGCAGTTTGGGAAGACATGGTATCACATGACCAAATGTCTGTTTCTATATGCTCAGTGCTATGAAGCAGTCTTCATGACTTTCTTTTTGACCCTTAGTAAAACCAAAAGGGGAAGGGATAATCAAGTTTATTTACTAAGTCATTTCAGGGCAAAGCCGTGGTGCCTTTGTACACATTACAGTGTTTATATCATGTATCTTTTCTATGAGTCCAGGAAGGGAGAGAGCAGCCATGCCTGGTGATATGACTAAATTTGCCTATTCAAAAATTTATACTTATTTAATACAAGAGGTCTGTTTGAGTAAGGAAACATCTTTACTGTATGTCTATACTCTTTGACCTAAGAAAAATCACTGAAATTTTTGTTTCAGTTCAGTTCAGTCGCTAGTAGTGTCCAACTCTTTGTGACGCCGTGAACCACAGAGCATCAGGCCTCCCTGTCCATCACCAACTCCCAGAGTTCACCCAAACCCATGTCCATTGAGTCCGTGATGCCATCCAACCATCTTATCCTCTGTTGTCCCCTTCTCCTCCTGCCCTCAATCTTTCCCAGCGTCAGGGTCTTTTCCAAAGAGTCAGCTCTTCGCATCAGGTGGCCAAAATATTAGAGTTTCAGCTTCAACATCAGTCCTTACAATGAACACCCAGGACTGATCTCCTTTAGGATGGATTGGTCGGGTCTCCTTGCAGTCCAAGGGACTCTCAAGAGTCTTCTCCAACACCACAGTTCAAAAGCATTAATTCTTTGGCCCTCAGCTTTCTTTATAATCCAACTCTCACATCCATACATGACCACTAGAAAAACCATAGCCTTGACTAGACAGATCTTTGTTGACAAAGTAGTGTCTCTGCTTTTTAATATGCTGTCTAGGTTGGTCATAACTTTCCTTCCAAGGAGTAAGTGTCTTTTAATTTCATGGCTGCAATCACCATCTGCAGTGATTTTGGAGAAATTTTTGTTTAGGAGCCCAGAAAATAAACTTAACTCATTGGAATTAGTAAATTCAGAACTTACAGTGCCATGCACCTGACTTATAACTCTATCAATTTCTCTTCCTTTTAAGTAGTTTACTTTGCTCTTCTGACACACTTTGTTTACTTTCTTACAGTTGCACATATTCAAGGCTCTACATCATTCCCTTCAACTTCATGAAAAAAAGAGAGGAAAATCCAAGTATTTATGGGTATCAAAAACATTGAGTAACTATGTAGCGTTTCCTAATACCTTCTTTCTTTCCTTCCTTCCTGTCTGCCTAGCTGCCTGACTTCTTTTTGTCCTTCATAAAATACTGATGAAACACATTATATAAGATTGTGCTTGTTTCTAAAAATACATATATGAGGAAGACATAGTTTTGTCCTCAAGGTGTTCACAGTCTAGAGGCAATGTCAGGTGTATCTTTGGAGCATAACAGCAAGAGTACCTGAGTGTATCAGGAGAATTTAAAAGGAGGGAGATGTGTTTGAATAGTATTTCAAAAATGAATGGAGGCAGTGGAATGGGTGTCCAACAAAAGGAAGTGTGTTCAGGAAAATTCTCAAGGAATGAGTGGACAGTTAGTGACTAAAGAGTGACAGCGGTTGAGTCTGGACAGGTAGGCATGGGTCCAATTATTAAAGATGAGTGAGAATACCAAATCAAAATTATTAGGCAATTGGAGTTAATATTAAGAATGCATTAAGAAATAAAAATGGACACAATGAGATGTCGGAGAGCCTAGGAAACCTTCTCAACCAGATGCACATTGGGACTCACAAGAGAAACATTTAAGATATGAGAGCTGACTTGGTAGCATACTACTCTCTTAGGATTCAGCTTCTCTTTGCTGCTACATTTGAATCCTAGCAAGAAACTACGTTCTCTTTCCTGCTCATAGCTTCCCTTTACTCACAATGGTGTTGGTTTAGTCGCCAAGTTGCATATGACTCTTGCAACCCATGGAGCCCACGACAGGTTCCTCTGTCCATGGGATTCTCCATGTAAGAAAGCTGAAGTAGGTTGCTATTTCCTTCTCCAGAGGATCTTCCAGACCCTGGAATCGAACCCAGGTCTCCTGCATTGCAGGCAGATTCTTTACTAACTGAGCTACAAGGGAAGCCCTTACTCACAGTGTACTCCCTTATGTTTTATGCCTCTACTAGCTGCCTTCTACGTAGGTTTTTATATTTCAATGGTACTCACTTGTTCTCTCTCTGTGCTTCCCATGTTAAAAATCATCAGGAAAAAGAATATACCTGGATTTGTTAGGATTCTATCCATGACATAAAATACTCCTAGAGAACAGCGGTCTCAGGCCCTCTGCCAGGGAGGCATGTGCTTGCCAGAAGACAACACGGCACAAAAGAGCCCACAGCAAAGATGTTGTTGTTGTTTAGCCTTTAGTCACTAAGTTGTTTCTAGCTCTTTGGCAACTCCATGGACTGTAGCCCACCAGGCTCCTCTGTCCATGGGATTTTCCAGGCAAGAATACTGGAGTGGGTTGCCATTTCCCTCTCCAAGCACAGATATGAGAGGCTGCAATGTTTCTCAGAAATACCAGCCATTGAAAGATTCAGGATATTATTGAATAAATAGGATTAATAGGATTAGAAGAATTTGATATTTATTCTGTAGCTGATAGGGATTCATAAAAGAATATTAAGAAGTTGAATGATCGTGTTTGTATTTGGAAGCCATCATGCAACATTGAGAGCGTCTTGTGTCTGGAAAGAGGTAGAAACAGCAAAAGAAGAGCAACAAATTGGGGAACTATTGCAATAATCTAGAAAAAAATAAATTGCAAGGGCCTGACTGAAATGGCAACATTGTGAGGTGAAGGGGGAGGAAAGAGACAGGAGGTGAAGCATTTTCAAGATTCTGTACTCTGGAATCAGAGAGACATGTGTTTTGAAACTATGACACTAACTAGCTCTGTGACTACTGTCATTCCATCTCTTTCAGCCTCAGTGTCTTTGTGAGTAAAATGGGAATAACCCTAGTGAATACATTGTTAAACTACAGTAATAGTTTACTGAGGTTAAATAGGAATATTCATATAAAGTGTTTAGCAAAAAGCCTGATATTCAGGAAGCATTCCATAATGTCAGTTTGTGTCAGTGTTAGAACATTACTCTCAGGCTTTATGACTTTCTGATGGGAAGAACAGTTATTAAGGTAAGGAAGCATTTCCTCCTAGAATCCTGAGCTCCTGGCTTGAAAGTCTAAATCAGATCATATGCTGTCATCGTTTCTTCAAACTTCTGGAGGAGATAATAAATCTACAGCAAAGGCAGATGTAAACACATAATGGTTTGGAATTTTATATGATTCTTTTTTTTGGAAGTACCAGTTGAAACCATGACTGAACTGCAATAAAAAAAATATATTCAAAATGTCCAGATATTTTAGAGTTATCAATAAAGGTATCAGTATTCTGCAATGTAAAAGCATAATTCAAGAGCTCCTTGTCACAAATACAGCAAAATTTTAGAGGAAAAAAAGTGAATATTCATTAACTCAACAATGAAGAGATTTTCCAAATAAAGTAACACATGGTAGGATTTTAGGAAACTTTATCACACTTTATCCCCACCAAGAAGACTCTCACCTTACATTCTGTTAGTAATGGTTCTAAATAGGTTGTGTATGCTAAGTCATTTCAGTCATGTCCTAGTCTTTGCAACCGTATGGACTGTAGCCCACCAAGCTCCTCTGTCCATGAGATTCTCCGGGCAAGAATACATGAGAGGATTGCCATGCCCTCCTCCAAGGGATCTTACCAACCCAGGGGTCCAATCTGCGTCTCTTATATCTCCGGCATTGGCAGGTGGGTTCTTTACCACTAGCTGCTGCTGCTACTGCTGCTAAGTCGCTTCAGTCATGTCCGACTCTGTGCAACCCCATAGATGGCGGCCCACCAGGCTCCCCTGTCACTGGGATTCTCCAGGCAAGAACATTGGAGTGGGTTGCCATTTCCTTCTCCAATGCATGAAAGGGAAAAGTGAAAGTGAAGTCGCACAGTTGTGTCCAACTCTTCGAGACCCCATGGTCTGCAGCCTACCAGGCTCCTCCGTCCATGGGATTTTCCCGACAAGAGTACTGGAGTGGGGTGCCATTGCCTTCTCCACCACCTGGGAAATGTCTCTAAATTTCTAAAGCAGAAATCTTGGGATAACACAGGAGAAAGCTATGAGGAAGAGCGACACATCTTATGCTTTCTCCTCTGTTATCTCAAGATTCCCCTTGGTTGACACATTTTCTTTTCCTTCATGACTCTAAAAAGAACTAGAATCTCAAAAATTCTTGCTTCTTTCTTCCCTCCACAAACTTTTTTAAAGTCAAATGCATGTTTATTCAATAACAATTTACATCCAATTCTCCCTAGCACTAGGCTAGGCACAAGACTATAAAGAAATCATTAGTTCTGTCCATAATTTATGTAATCCAGTATCAACTGATTTTAGGGTTTGAATCAGGTTAATAATGTAACGTAAACAATAATTAAAAGAATTTTGAGGTTCCCAATGCCTTCACTTGTATGAGAAGCATTCTGTTTGAAGGTGTCAGGGGTGTTCTTCCATAGTCATGGATTCTTCTAAAGAAAGAAAAATGGAAGTTTTCAATCCTGTAGCCCTTAAATACGTAGGATTTCTCTTCCTTTTTCTTTCTTAAAAATGTTTAGTGTCACGTGAAACTGATGTAGAAATCTTTTCCTGGGAACCTTTTGATGATGCTGCTTGAGAGAGCAAAGGAGTTGCAGTAAAGGACTTTTTGGCTGAACAGTTTGAGTTTGTCATACACATAAAAGGTAGCCTTGAAGGAAGTAGAGAGGCAGGAGTCAGGAAGGAGACTCAGAGGAACTGGAAGTGTCCTCTCACGGGAATAACTTCTCCATTCAGTAAGATTCTTGGGTCCCTTTTGTCATTTGTCCTCATTACATTTATGTCACAGTTGTGCTACATTAGAAATTAATCAGGTGGGTTGAAACAGTGAGCACTACTACTGTCAGGCCGAGTTCAAATTGGACTATTAAAAAACAACTAGGCATTGCACTGTAGGAAGAAAATATTTTGGAAGGGGCTTTGAATTTATACATAGTCTTTTTTTTTCCTATGTCTAATGACTGCTTTTAGGTTTAACTTTAAATTCAAAAGTATCATTACTTTTCACAGTAGAAAATATCACTATTGCTCAACATTCACTTAGTAATCATTTATGTGGAGTTTTCCACATTGTTCTAGGCATCATAGTAGATGGAAATGTAGAAGTTAAAAATATATAGTCATATACACTGGAAATGTAGAAGTTAAAAATATATAGCCCTTGCCCTCAAAAGTCTAAATAACAGTGTGAAATTATTCTGTAGCCAAATACTTAATAACCTGAAGTCATTGTTGTAATGAATTAATAAATTGAAAACCTATAAAATTCTCTCTAGCAATTTCTACTTCTGAAGGGAAGAAATACAAAACTTCTTCAATTGTAAGACTATTGCTCTTGTTACTATAATTTAGAACAGACTTTTTTTCATAGTGAATCATATTGCATTGATTTTCTCAATGAAGGTACAGAATATAATTGTGAAAGAAAATAATATGAACAAAATGAAGTGATTAAATTGTCTCTGCATAATTAAAATTAGCAACTTACTGTTAAAACGAAGTCTGGGTTGACATCCCGAATTGACTCATACTTAGGCTGTTTTCCTTCCCTCTCTTTCTTGGAAGAGGTCAATTAAGATGGTGGTGCCAACCCAGGTTTTGTAGGTTTAAAGAAACTTACATTGTTGTTGTTGTTGTTTTTTTTAATTTAATTTAATTTTATTTTTTAACTTTACAATATTGTATTGGTTTTGCCATATATCAAAATGAATCCGCCACAGGTATACATGTGTTCCCCATCCTGAACCCTCCTCCCACCTCCCTCCCCATACCATCCCTCTGGGTCATCCCAGTGCACCAGCCCCAAGCATCCAGTATAGTGCATCAACAGAAATATAGATCAATGGAACAAAATAGAAAGCCCAGAGATAAATCCACGCACATATGGACACCTTATCTTTGACAAAGGAGGCAGGAATATACAATGGATTAAAGACAATCTCTTTAACAAGTGGTTCTGGGAAAACTGGTCAACCACTTGTAAAAGAATGAAACTAGAACACTTTCTAACACCTTACACAAAAATAAACTCAAAATGGATTAAAGATCTAAACGTAAGACCAGAAACTATAAAACTCCTAGAGGAGAACATAGGCAAAATACTCTCCGACATACATCACAGCAGGATCCTCTATGACCCACCTCCCAGAATATTGGAAATAAAAGCAAAAATAAACAAATGGGACCTAGTTAAACTTAAAAGCTTCTGCACAACAAAAGAAACTATAAGCAAGGTGAAAAGACAGACTTCAGAATGAGAGAAAATAATAGCAAATGAAGCAACTGACAAACAACTAATCTCAAAAATATACAAGAAACTTACATTGTTGAAGCATTTTTATTTCTCCTGATTATGGCTGTAATGATTCAAATATTAACATTGAACTTCCATGGATGTATTAACCCTGTTCACACTGAAACTCATTATAGAGGTCTAAGTCAGATGTTTGTAGAAAAACTCTTCCCCAACTATAGATATATTTCAAGCAAAAAGTTTTCTTTTGGCCTAAATTGTTGAGCTAAGTATTTCAATTCTCCCCAAACTTTATACATGTTTCAGCACTGCCATGACCCACAATCTTTAGCCATTCAGAATTTTTTTTCTACTTACTATGAGTAGTTGTTCTTAATCTATGTCTATCATAACTGTTTATAAACAGCTCAGTTCTACTTCCCTCCTCATAGTAGCAGATCTCCATAGGAAGAATGCCTGCTACATTGAAGTCATAGTACAGACAGAGGAGGGAATTCAAAACCTATATTCATAAGTCATGCATTTTGGTCAGCCTGGCAAACATTTAGCCAAAACTACTGCAAATGCAGTTATTATTATTTTTTAATATATAATGACTATTCCTTTTCTTCTTTCTTTTTAGTCACAAGTTGATTTTAATTCTATAATGATATCTCATATCACACCACAGTTCTGTTGAGAAAAAGAAAGGGGTAAGTGGATATTTTAGTGGATACATAAACAAGAACTTAACCTGAATAAACTAAAGATAAACAACATTCAGATTATGTGAAGATTACCTGGGGCCCCTTGAAGGATGAAAATAATGTAGCAACATTACTCAAATCCAGAACAATAGGGTGCTTCAACAATCAATAAGAAGGATCCAGTAGTGGAAAAATGCATGTGAAAAAATGTATTGGAAAATTAAGACCATGAAAAAAAAAAACTGACATTGCTTAATCTAGAAAAGAAATGGTTTGAGGGAAACAATAGAAATTTCATCATAAGAAGAAATATTTTATAGATGATGGGGTCCAGATGTTTCCCTGTCCCCTCAGCTAATATAGAATTATGCAACAAAAAATTTAGGTTAATTATTATAACTTTATAGGCTAAGAAACCCAGAAATTGTTTATCAAGAGATGTACATAAGAAGATTTATCCAGCCATGAAAATTGACACAGGGCCAGGTACCCACAGGGCCTTTTTAAAATTAACCTTCAAACAAGAAGTTGAGGGTTTGATGGCCCCAAGCATCGCAGATATATGCATATATGTAAAATAAATTAAAAAAAAAAGAAACTTGGTATCTATCTCTTTAAGATTGTTCAGGATACTTATCTTACTTTAACTATAGTTATATAGTAACATATGAGAATGGTCATTCTTGTTATGTATGTTTTTTAAAAAGTTTTGCAGTGGTTTCAACTGAACAATTCCATAACCTAAATATCTAGGAAAAGATTCCCATTCGGCATATCTAGGTAGAGACATTTTCAAAGTAAAAGTAGGAAATGTACTCTTACTACATGTGGAGTAGTAGGACTTTCTCAAGAATGCACTATCACTGAAATACACAGGATAAACTCACTGTTACTAACTTAAAGCGAAAGCTGGACATTTGGGGGCACTCAACACTTCTTTTTGCATGGAATGGCCCCTTTGATATTAAAAGAAAAAAATTAAAATGAAAAGAGGCAGTAATCCAGAAGAAGCAACTTGGACACCATCATTCCATCACTGTGATTAATGTTCAAATCTAATCACATTAGGGAACATTGCTTCTGTGGGCAGTGTGTCCCGCCACCAGTCTATGGATGGTTGGGCCATGGAGGAATTTATTCCCTTAATGTTCTGTTTGGGCTTGAAACCTAGCCCCACGTCAGGAGTTGAGTATGGCTCCTTGGACAAAATACTGAGTGAAAGTGGAAGTGTTGGTAGCTCAGTTGTGTCTGACCCTTTGTGACCCCGTGGACTGTAGCCTCCAGGTTCCTCTGTCCATGGGGATTCTCCAGGCAAGAATACTGGAGTGGATTGCCATGCCCTCCTCCAGGGGAGCTTCCCAATCCAGGGATCAAACCCAGGTCTCCTGCATTGCAGGTGATTTTTTTTTACCAGCTGAGCTACCAGGGAAGCCCCAGATGGGCTATAGTAGAATCTAAAAAAGAGTGGATATACGTACCATTTGTATAACAGATTCACTTTTCTTCACACTTGAAACTAACACAACATAGTAAGTGAAATATACTCCCTACCAAATTAAGATTGCTGGGAGAAATATCAATAACCTCATATATGCAGATGACAACACCCTTATGGCAGAAAGTGAAGAGGAACTAAAAAGCCTCTTGATGAAAGTGAAAGTGGAGAGTGAAAAAGTTGGCTTAAAGCTCAACATTCAGAAAACGAAGATCATCGCATCTGGTCCCATCACTTCATGGGAAATAGATGGGGAAACAGTGGAAACAGTGTCAGACTTTATTTTTGGGTGCTCCAAAATCACTGCAGATGGTGACTGCAGCCATGAAATTAAAAGACGCTTACTCTTTGGAAGGAAAGTTATGACCAACCTAGATAGCATATTCAAAAGCAGAGACATTACTTTGCCAACAAAGGTCCGTCTAGTCAAGGCTATGGTTTTTCCAGTGGTCATGTATGGATGTGAGAGTTGGACTGTGAAGAAGGCTGAGAACCAAAGAATTGATTCTTTTGAACTGTGGTGTTGGAGAAGACTCTCGAGAGTCCCTTGGACTGCAAGGAGATCCAACCAGTCCATTCTGAAGGAGATCAGCCCTGGGATTTCTTTGGAAGGATGATGCTAAAGCTGAAACTCCAGTACTTTGGCCACCTGATGCGAAGAGTTGACTCATTGGAAAAGACTCTGATGCTGGGAGGGATTGGGGGCAGGAGGAGAAGGGGACGACAGAGGATAAGATGGCTAGATGGCATCACTGACTTGATGGACGTGAGTCTGAGTGAACTCCAGGAGTTGGTGATGGACAGGGAGGCCTAGCGTGCTGCAATTCATGGGGTGGCAAAGAGTTGGACACGACTGAGCAACTGAACTGAACTGAACCAAATTAAAGAAAAACAAATAAGATTCACCAATTTAAAATAAGTAAAGAATATAAGGAAGGAAAGAAAAGAATATTCAAAGATATTTAAAAAGATTAATGAATTGCTTCACATCTTTTGCTGACACATTTGTTGGTCAGGTAGTATGATGTTGAATAAGGATTTTGTAAGCCTTAGACAGTGATGCTGACAGAAGCATGGTGGTACCAAGGCAAGTGATATCAAGACTTAGAGTTGTGTACTGTGACAACAAATGGCTCTTCTCTCCTGGGGAAGAGAATTCATCTAATGAAGCTCTTGATACTACTAGGGGCTGGATGCTTCCCCAGGTGCTTGAAGCCATAATGAAAATTTAGTGATCAGAATCAGAATCTTCCTTTCTCCTGTTGTGAAATTACCAGACTAGAGGGAGAAAAGCCATTTAAGTCTTCCTAAGGGCTGGAGAAGACTCTAACAACTCCCTTGGACTGCAAGGAGACCCAACCAGTCCATCCTAAAGGAGACCAGTCCTGGGTGTTCATCGGAAGGACTGCTGCTGAAGCTGAAACTCCAATACTTTGGCCTCCTCATGCGAAGGTTGATTCATTGGAAAAGACCCTGATGCTGGGAGGGCTTGGGGGCAGGAGGAGAAGGGGACGACAGAGGATGAGATGGCTGGATGGCATCACCAACTCTATGCATGTGAGTTTGAGTGAACTCCGGGAGTTGGTGATGGACAGGGAGGCCTGGCATGCTGCAATTCATGGGGCCGCAAAGAGTCGGACACGACTGAGCGACTGACCTGAACTGAACTGAAGGGAAGTCTACGTTGCCAAGCCCATGCATAGTCTCCACCCTTGGCTCTGTGGCCACATTATGCTTTAGCTCAGTGACTAAGCACTAGAGTGTCTGGAAAAAACCTGTAATCAACACCATAGTTTTGATCATCTTGTTTTTCTGATTACTGAGATCTTCTTATAAAGGAAATATTGTTTATTGATCATTTTCAAAGGATATAAATATCATTACACTATGTACCCATTCCAAAAGATCTATTTGAAAACTCTACTTTAAGAATGTCGTATCACCAAACTTCCACGATTGGTTAAACCAATCTTCTGACCATTTGGCCAAACTATTAATCACTGTTTTTCAATTAGTAAAGACCTGGAATATTCAGCTCTAAAAGGAAATAGCTATCAAGCCATGAAAAGACATGGAGGAACCTTAAATGCATATTGCTAAGTGAAAGAAGTCAATCTGAAAAGGCTACCTATTGTATGATTCCAACTATATGACATTCTAAATGGGTGAACTATGGATACCAAAGGTTAGTGTTTGTCAGAGATTGGGTGCAGTGGAGAAAGAGATGAACAGGCAGAGAAAGAGAATTTTCAAGGCTATAAAAATACTCTGCATAATATTAAAATGAGGCATACATTTAACTATAGATTTCTCCAAGCCAATAGAATGTACAACACCAAAAGTAAACTCTAAGGTAAACTATGAACTTTGAATGATTTTAATGTGTCAACACAGATTCATCAATCGTAACAGATGTCCACTCTGTGAGTGATAATGATAACAGGGAATACTAAGCATATATGAGTCAGGGGGCATAGAACTGCCTTAGAAGTGCTATAAAAATAAAGTATTTTAATATTAAATAAATAAATACAGTATGGTGAAATTAAAAAAATAAAATTAACAACTATCTGAAAATGCCAATAAGTAAGCACACAAAGTGAAACTTTTGGATGAGAGAGAAAATTCTGAGAAGCAAATAAGTTTCCCCTATTTTCTTTTTACTTATGAATAAAACTTTAAAGAAACCAAAAACAATATAAGAAGGATAAAGGGCCCCTGTTGACCAAAAGGTATAGGTAAATCCCTAAAGTATAAGATTTGAGAAGAGGATATGTAAATTCCTATATGACTGCATACAGTTCTCAACCTAACCCATGAACTATCAATCATAAAGGTTTTCAAAACTGAACTGAGATTTGAGTCATCCACACAAGGCTCAAAAGGGCCTTGAACTATGGATGCACAGATAGGCCCCAAATCAGCATAGCAAATGGAGAAAATGGAATTGAGATTTGAACTGCATTGGCTCAAAGGAAAAGGGACAGAACTTCACTCTGAACAAAATCAGGCTGATTAGTATTGGTTAGTGGCTGAAATAAAAATACCTACAATCCCAAGAGGACTATAACAAGACTGTCTGTACAACATAGCATTTTTAATATCCAGAATATAATTGAATATTACCTGCCATGTAAAGAAAAAGAAAACTCAAAAGCTAGAGTTATAGACATAATTTTTACAACAGCTATTTTAAGTATATTTCATGAGATAAAGGAAAAACACCCTTAAAAATGAATGAAATGATAGGCATATTTAATGCAAAAATAAAAACTAAAAAGACAAATCAATTGGAATTTTTAGAATTGAAAAAATAAAATATCTAGAAAATAAACTTAATACAGAATGAGATGGCAGCTAAATGAAGAAACTGAAGATAGATTAGTAGAAGGATTACATCTGAAAAGCAGAGAGAAGAAAATATAATTTGAACATAACCTCAAGGATCTGTGGGACAATATCAAAAGGTTTAAAGATATACCTGTGGAATCCCAGAAGGAACTCTGAAAAGAGTAGGTATAAGGCAGAAAATATATTTGAAGAAACAATGGGTAAAATATCCTAAGTTTTATGAAAGCACACATTCATAAATTGAAAGAGCTGAAAAAATTTTCAACATGATAAACTCAAAACAAACCATGCCTGCATGGGTGTTATAAGCTGCTGAAAACCAAAGGCAGTGAAAACCTTGTGAAAAGAGCTGGATGCAAATGCCACACTCTATATAGGAAAACAGTGATTAAACTACCTTGGATTTGTCATCAGAAAAAATGGAGGTGAGGCAATACTAGGAAAACATCTTCATATTAAAAGTACTGTCAATCCCCAGTTCATTCCCATTAAAATATACTTAATGTATGAGTGCTCAGTTGTATCTGACTCTTTGAGATCCCATGAACTGTAGCCTGCCAGGCTCCCATGTCCATGGGATTTTCCAGACAAGAATACTGGAGGGGGTTGCCATTTCCTACTTCAGGGGATCTTCGTGACCCAGGGATTGAACCTGTGTCTCCTGCATCACCTGGGAAGCATATATATTTCAAGAATAAAGCAAATAAAGACATCTTGAGGTAATGGAAAACTAGGAAAGTGTGGCTGTTAGACATGTTCTATAAGAAATGCAAAAGGATGCTCCTTAAGCTGAAGACAAAAAATTATTAGAGGAAACTTTGAATCTTCAGGAATGAAGAAAAACAACAAAAAAAGATCACATCTGCAAAGCAGAGAGAAAAAAAAATTAGTCGACTATAATATCAAGAACCTGTGGTCTAATATCAAAAGGTCTAAAAAAAATATATCTCTGGAACCCCAGATATATTTGGGTATTGTAAGTTCAGTTCAATCGCTCAGTCATGTCCAACTCTTTGCAACCCCATGAGTCGCAGCACGCCAGGCCTCCCTGTCCATCACCAACTCCCGGAGTTCACTCAGACTCACGTCCATCAAGTCAGTGATGCTATGCAGCCATCTCATCCTCTGGCGTCCCCTTCTCCTCTTGCCCCCAATCCTTCCCAGCATCAGAGTCTTTTCCAATGAGTCAACTCTTCGCATCAGGTGGCCAAAGTACTGGAGTTTCAGCTTTAGCATCATTCTTTCCAAATAACATCCAGGGCTGATCTCCTTCAGAATGGACTGGTTGGATCTCCTTGCAGTCCAAGGGACTCTCAAGGGTCTTCTCCAACACCACAGCTCAAAAGCATCAATTCTGAGGTGCTCAGCCTTCTTCACAGTCCAACTCTCACATCCATACATGACCACAGGAAAAACCATAGCCTTGACTAGACGGACCTTTGTTGACAAAGTAATGTCTCTGCTTTTCAATATGCTATCTAGGCTGT
>NW_011494711.1:255606-341039 GCF_000754665.1 Bison bison bison | reverse complement strand
AAGTCTGACACTGTTTCCACCGTTTCCCCATCTATTTCTCATGAAGTGATGGGACCAGATGCCATGATCATAGTTTTCTGAATGTTGAGCTTTAAGCCAACTTTTTCACTCTCCACTTTCACTTTCATCAAGAGGCTTTTTAGTTCCTCTTCACTTTCTGCCATAAGGGTGGTGTCATCCGCATATCTGAGGTTATTGATATTTCTCCCGGAAAAGGTAATGGTAAATATAAAATATTAATTTTAACTCCTTAAATTGTTTAAAAATATGTATGACTACTTAAAACAAAAATTACAAAATTTCCTGATGAGATTTTCAGTTTATGTAAATGTATATTTGACAACAATAACTTAAGGATCAATGGGAAGCAAGGTAGACGTTCCTATATGGTTTCAGGGTTTCAACAATGTATATCAATTTGTATAATATTGGCTCTACAAGTACTCTATGAATGTGTAATGTGTGTGCATTTCAATTCTTGGAGCAATCTCTCACTCTAAAATGCACACACACACACACACACACCCACAAATGCAAACTAGAAGGAATATAGCTAAACAAATGAAAAATTATCCTCATATGTTATTCACTGCTTCTGAGACACCTATTATGTATAGACAAATGGCATGCTGCAGTCTATGAGGTTGCAGTCGAACATGACTGAGCGACTGAACAACAATAATATACCTAAAAGGATGACTAAGTCACAGTGTAATACAATTCTGTTTAACTCTAAGTTTTGTTTAGAGAATGAATTCTAGAATAGGTTAGAGGTAGTTGTAGTTTAGTGGAAAGATAAAATTAAAAAAGTAAGGTTTTAAACTCTGGCTCTACAAAAGATCAATTAGGAATAATTCTGTGACAATTTTGGTCTAAAATAAATATTTAGATAAAAATTTTTTATCTAAAAAATAAATACATTTCTCATTATTGGGATAATCATATCTCACAGGTTTATTGGAAAGACATATAATTATTACAGTGTACATGATACATCTTAAGAGTAAGATACATCTTAAGAGTGTCATACATGTTTATCTTTACTTTCCTGTCACAATATATTTCCATCATTTGAGTTTGTTCCTTGGGCTCAGATATATCTAGCTATTCACATCTCCTCCTTTAATATATCTTACAAAATCCATATATAATTCAGAGACATTATTACATCAAATAAAATCGATTCATGACAGTCAGGGTCATATTAGAGCATTTAAAATTCAGGATGGAAGAAATGCCATCAGAAAAAAGAGATGCATTAGAATAGAGGATGCTGCAATGATAGGTTATCTCTAGGTTTGAGAATAGTTAACTTCAGGTGAAACCAGGTGTCATTATGGCAACACAGTATTTTAAGAGAAACCTCCTTTTAAACTTGTATAGAGAAGGAAAAAATATTGCTAGTTTATGTTGTCCTGCCGCTTAAGAGAGATAAAAATGTCTGACACTTGCAGGCTATTTCCTCCGTTTGGAGACCACTGGCCTTCCTGCCTGTTACCCTCTCAGATGAACTTAATTTTTGTTTTAATCTGGGTAACTTCACATCCAGGACCCGCGTGACACAGTGTAAAGAATCCACCTGCAGTATGGGAGACAAGGATTTGATCCCTGGGTCGGGAAGATACCCTGGAGAAGGAAATAGCAATCCACTCCAGTATTCTTGCCTGGTAAATGCATGGACAGAGAAGCCTAATGGGCTACAGTCCATGGAGTCTCAAAAGATTCAGACATGACTTAGCAACTCAAAAAGAACTTCACATCTAGCTTCTTCTTTTAATCACCTTGGTCTTGCCAATACCGTGTTAAGCAGTGCAAGCAGATACGGAAAATGTCAGCTAACCTATCATATTTTTTACATTTGAGTTACTAAGGATTTAGATAAATGCATGGAAATTTATAAATCTGTAGTAACTAAACCAAAGCAACAAACTACTGCTATTCTTGTGATTATCTTTTATCCAGATAGGAAAAACCTTGAAATAATTATTTGCTACCCACACATTAGCTATATATAACTATATCTAACTCTCAATATAACTATCTATCAATATATTGTGTGATGTGTGTATACACACACATATTTATGTATATATATCTATATCTATCTATCTATCTATATACATGTATATGCATATATATATCCCATGGAGAAGGAAATGGCAACCCACTCCAGTATTCTTGCCTGGGAAATTCCATGGACAGAGGAGCCTGGTGGGCTACAGTCTATGGGTTCACAAGAGTTAGACACAGCTTAGCAACGAAACCACCACACACCATATAAAATTATATATATATATAGAAAGATAGATAAATGCATACATATATACATACATAGATGAGAGTGATTTCTTCTCTAATATTTACTGAGCACTTTGTATATACCAAGTACTGTAGTGGATATTGTGTTAAGTATGATTAAAACAAAGAATAATGACTAGGAGCTTTGGTGATTTGTATTATAAACCAAACTCTCATTTTTCAAATTGCCTATAAATAGACATTTGGAGCTTAACTGTTAGTTTATTCAATATAGTTTGCTAAAGATCTATCACTTATTATTTGGTAAAAGTTCTGTATCCTTTCTAGTGACAAGAGAAAATGAATGAAGGCGGTCTATAAAATGACTGCTAAAGTATTTTACATCTAAAAAATTCTATGCTTCTACAAAATCAACTTCTTTGCAGTCCCTGGCATAAAATATTAATGTACAAGACAATTTTTAATATCAAAGTCTTCAATTAATGTAACTATCAAGTGAAGACTAACAAACAGGCCCAAACAATGTATTATTGCTACCTTCTTATCTAGACAGTGTCAGGACTACTTGGTTCCTGCAGTACCGCCCAGTCTACATACCAAGTGGCTTGCATTAAGATACATTGGCCGCAGTCTCTTTCCAACATCATCAAAGAACTGCAGCCCCTGTGATGAATACTTAAACAATGCAATACCTACAACCCCTGTGGCAATGGCAGATCTAGCAAAAAAGCAGGAGTTGAACCTCAGATGACACTGAGAGTCTGACAACTGACATTTACAACAATGTTAATGATTCACAGTTTTCAGATCTACACCATCATGAGAGCCTCCAGTGATGCCATCTCCTACATGATTCATATGCTGTCTTCCCCAGCACTAAATGGGGAAAATGGAGCTTCACATTGCTGGAGAATTAGGGGCTACTTAACTCTGTCAATCTCTTGTTACTGACAGTTGTTGACAAGAAATTGGGTAGCAATAACTCATTTGCAAAGCTTCCACTTTGTATCTTCAATTAGAATGCAATAGAAAGCAAATTTATTTTGTTTTAAGAGGTAGGGTACAGAAAGTAGTGTAAATCAATGTGATCATCTCTGGGATGTCTGACATTTCAGTAATATTATTCTCATGGGAAATCTGCTCAGTGTTGACAACAATTCTTGGATTTTGCTTGACACCACAATTTCTGTTGCTAGTCAGAGGCAACTCTAGTTTATTCTCAAGTCTTATCTTTGTCTCTGAATTTTTAGTGAGGGTAACTTGCAGTGATCTCAATGGGCCCTGGTCTAATAATCATATTAAAATTCTTGGATTTTGTACATAAAATTAAGATTCCTGAGTGATAATATTAATATTACTAAATATATCATTCATGTGATTTATGTCTATTTCAGACTAAAATGAATATTTAAAAAGTTAAAAGTAAAACCATTAACAACATAAGCTTCACTGTATTTTCATGATGCCTATAGTATATTGGTAAATATGCAGTGTTAATAACAATAGTAACAATTGGTACAGTTTAGAGAAGGACTGTTTTATGTTATGCAGTTTGCATGTCTTTGCTCTAATTTTTATAATTATCTTTAAAGATAGGTGCTATCATCCTTATTTTACAGATGAGGTAATTAAATCTGAGAAAAGCTAAGTAACTTGCTAAATCCATATAACTAGATGGCTGTGTAATCAGGACTCACACCTAGTTTTATATCATTCTAAGTCCTGTGCGAATTATGTTACATACTGTGTTTCCTGCTTTAATATTCTGAGAATACAAGGTGTCATACTGGTGACACATTACATGTTTATCTCTCTATATATTATATATGTTTTCACATGTAATATCTGCTCTATTTCAACACGTAACATGGGTATATTAGAAATTAAAATGTAACAAGGGTGCTTATTGAAACATAAACTAAACACTGTCATCTTTATGCATATATAATTAATAGGAAGTGTAATCCACACAATGGGGCTTCCCAAGTGGCACAGCAATAAAATATCTTCCTGCCAATGCAGGAGACGCCAGAGATAAAGGTTCAATCCTAGGGTCAGGAAGATCCTCTGGTGAAAGAAATGACAACCTGCTCCAGTATTCTTGCCTGGAAAATTCTATGGACAGAGGAGTCTGGTGGGCTACAGTCCATGGGGTCGCAAAGAGTGAGACACAACTGAGTGAACGAGCATGCACACATGCAATCCTTACACACCTATCACATAATATACACTAATTTTTCATGGAAATTCAATATTAATAATGAGCATATTAACAAATAAACATTATATATATATATACACACATACACACACTTTATTAACTGCATGTTTGATCTTTGGGGCTTCCCTGGTGGCTCAGATGGTAAAGAATCTGCCTGCAATGCGGGAGACCTGGGTTCAATCCCTGGGTTGGGAACATCCCCTGGAGGAGGGCATGGCAACCCACTCTAGTGTCTTGCCTAGAGAATCCCCACAGATGGAGGAACCTGGCGGGCTACAGTCCTTGGGATCACAAAAAGCTGGACATGATTGAGCAACTGAGCACATTTGATCTTTATGCCTTGGAGACATTCAGAATCAAAGTCACTTATTTTATTTGACTTATTTTTGATATAAGTAAGAAAGATAGGGTTCAGATAAGAGTTATGTTTCCATTAAAATAAAATGTTTTAGAACTCCCAAGTATTCATTGAGATGAGATGAGATGAAGTCACTTAAGTCATGTCCGACTCTATGCGACCCCGTGGACTGTAGCCTACCAGGCTCCTCCGACCACGGGATTCTCCAGGCAAGAATACTGGAGTGGGTTGCCATTTCCTTCTCCAGGGGATCTTCCCAACCCAGGGATTGAACCCAGGGATTGAACTCAGGTCTTCTGCATTGGAGGCAGACACTTTAACCTCTGAACCACCAGGGAAGCCCCAGGTATTCATTAAGGCAAACCAAATATTACACTTGTATCACTTTCTTGGTCAAATAGACACATCTTTCAGTATTTCCCTATCTATTTCAGAGAACACAATCAGGTTATTTGTGTGTTGTGAAAAGGCTGATCAAAATTTGAAACCACTCAATAGTACTTCGGAAAAGGCAATGGCAACCCACTCCAGTACTCTTGCCTAGAAAATCCCATGGACAGAGCAGCCTGGTAGGCTGCAGTCCCCGGGGTCACTAGGAGTCAGAACATGACTGAGCGAGTTTACTTTCATGCATTGGAGGAGGAAATGGCAACCCACTCCAGTGTTCTTGCCTGGAGAATCCCAGGGACGGGGAGCCTGATGGGCTGCCGTCTATGAGGCGCTAGGAGTTGGACACAACTGAAGCTACTTAGCAGCAGCAGCAGCAGCAACAGTACTTAGATTATCCTGACACTGTGGATATACTGTTCCTTGTTGGGTGAAGTAGTGAGAAACACTTTTCTATTCTACAAATCTGTTTTCCCCACCAGGAAGAATTACATGATATCAGGACACTAAACAAGTAGGTCCTCTTTTCTTACATTTTGTTAATGGCTAAAAATTACACCATTTATAATTTTGTATTCATGTGAACCATGATTTTATTGCTTTCTTACACAGGTTTTTCTTTAAAATTTCTATTAATTTCCTAATGGGATGACAATAACTTTTATCATAACTTTTGTCTTTAGCTTTTATCATTATGAATTTCTAACGTGTCAATTATTCTAAATTTTGTATACTCTTTTTTTTTAAAACTGAAATTTTTTTCCCACTAAT
This sequence comes from Bison bison bison, assembly GCF_000754665.1. NCBI lineage: Eukaryota > Metazoa > Chordata > Mammalia > Artiodactyla > Bovidae > Bison > Bison bison. Next base: position 335,043 of record NW_011494711.1, on the reverse strand, counting down.
TTTTCAGTTTTCTTGTTTCAATCTGAGCTCTTTTTTCCTCTCTACACGTGTGACACACTTGACTTGGTGAAAATCTACTATTTCCTAGACCACATATCTTTTTATGTCTCCCTATGTCTTTTCTTCTTGATGAAGTACACTTTCAACAAACTTTTAAAATTCTTTTAAAAGAAAAATCACATGTATAAACATGTCCCGATTGTTATCAAGAAATCAAATTCTATGTTCAAATTCATTTTACTTTAAAATTTTATAAAATTTGCTTCATAATCCCTTAAAATCCAAAGTCGTGATTAAAAAGTTCATTCTGTCTCTGATTGTTTTATCTTGTGACTGAAAAGTTCATGCTGTTTATGATTGTTTTGTCTTGAAATTGAAGTCTCCTCTTCCATAAGGCAGCAACTCTGAGAATGGATTTTTTCTTTTATATTCTGGTGGGCATATAGTAGACAATTCCAAATTGGAGCTGTATCCTTTGGTTCTTGGAAAGGGCTCCTTCTGTTCAATGATCATTCCTTTTTATGATAGTATTTTTGCTCTATGGATATGATAACCTCTTGGTTGTTGTTCAGTTGCTAAATCATGTGCGACTCTCTGCAACATCATGAACTATATAGCACACCAGAGATTCCCGTTCTTCACTATCTCCTGGAGCTTGCTCAAACTCACATTCACTGAGTCAGTGATGCCATCCAACCATCTCATCCTGTCACCGCCTTCTTCTCTTGCCCTCAATCTTTCCCACAGGGTCTTTTTCAGTGAATCAGATCTTCACATCAGGTAGCTAAAGTGTTGGAGCTTCAGCTTCAGCATCAGGCCTCCAAGTGAATATTCAGGGTGATTTCCTTTAGAATTGACTGGTTTGATCTCCCTGCTGTCTAAGGAACTCTCAAGAGTCTTCTCCAGCACCACAGTTCAAAAGCATCAATTCTTTTGGGCTCAGTCTTCCTTATGGTTCAACTCTCACATCTGTACATGACTACTGGAAAAACCATAGCTTTGACTAGACAGACCTTTGTTGGCAAAGTAATGCCTCTGCTCTTTAATACGCTGTCTAGGTTTGTCATAGCTTCCCTTGCAAGGAGCTAGCTTCTTTTAATTTCATGGCTGCAGTCACCATCTCCAGTGATTTGGGATCCCAAGAAAATAATGTCTGTCACTGTTTCTACTCTTTTCCCATCTATTTGCCATGAAGTGATGGGACCACATGCCATGATCTTAGTTTTTTGAATGTTGAGTTTTAAGCCAGCTTTTTCACTCTCCTTTTTTACCTTCATCAAGAGGCTCTTTAGTTCCTCTTCACTTTCTGCAAGTAAAGTGGTATCATCTACATATATGAGGTTGTTGATATTTCTCCAGCTTGGGATTCATCCAGCACATTTCACATGATGTACTCTGTGTATAAGTTAAATAAGTGGGGTGACAATGTGCAGACTTGATATATGCTTTTCTCAATTTGGAACCTGTCTGTTGTTCCATGTCCCGTTCTAATTGTTGCTTCTTGTTCTGCACACAAGTTTCTCATGAGGCAGGTAAAAGTGAAAGTTAAAGAAAGTCTCTCAGTCATGTATGACTCTTTGAGACCCCAAGGACTATACAATCCATGAAATTCTCTAGGCAAGGAAAGTGGAATGGGTAGCCTATCCCTTCTCCAGCAGATCTTCCTGACCCAGGAATTGAACTGGGTTTTCCTCCATTGAAGGCAGATGTTTTACCAACTGAGCTATCAGGGAAGCCCTCGTCTGGTATCACCTCTTTAAAAATTTTCCAGGTTGTTGTGATCTATACAGTCAAGGGCTTTAAAGTAGTCAATGAAGCAGAAGTAGATGTATTTTGAAATTACCCTGATTTTTCTATCATCCAGCAGATGTTGGAAATTTGATCTCTGGTCCCTCTGTCTTTTCTAAATCCAGCTTGTACATCTGGAAGTTCTCGGTTCACTTTCTGCTGAAGCCTACCTTGAAGGATTTTGAACATAATCTTGTTAGCATGTGAAATGAGCACAATTTTACAGTAGTTTGAACATTCTTTGGTATTGCCTTTCTTTGGGATTGGAATGAAAACTGACCTTTTCCACTCCTGTGGCCACTGCTGAGTTTTCCAAATTTGCTGGCATATTTAGTGCAGCACTTTAACAGCATCATTTTTAAGGATTTGAAATAGTTCAGCTGGAATTACAACAGCTCCCCTAGCTTTGTTCACAGTAATGCTTCCTAAGACCTTTAAAACTACCTTAATATAGTCACAACAGTTATTTTGAAGTTCTTTTCTGTTTCCGGAATAAACTTTTATTCTTCAATGTTCAACTTTTTCTGCTTATCTTTGTATTCTCCTCCATTTTGTGGAATTTTCTAATTTTGGGGAATTCTTGGCAGTTCATTTGTATTTAATGTTTAAGCATTTGGTAACTAATGTGAGATTCCTCTACTATTTTGTAAGCAAATACATTCTGTAATATTCATCTCAAATAAATGGGAAGTATGCCTGGAATGGAGTATCAGCTTTAGGCTTTGCTTGGTTTTGAGTAAGCAAGAAACTGGCTTTCAGATTGGAACACTTATATTTCAATTTGAAGGCTTTGCACTTGGGGAAATACCACCTACACTGAAATTATAAATATACTTTTTTATTTACTGTTTTAGGATCTACCTGGAAGATGGCACCAACCCGATTCCTTTTGCTCATAGAGATAAGAAAGTAGAAACATACTAATTCTTCGATATGTAGATCTTAGATCGTTCCCCTTTCAGCTCCACTTTTGACTCCTGTTCTTCATCACATCTACAAACTCAGTGCTTGAAGTCCCTTTGGGGATCTGGCAGAAATATAAACTTGTCAGTGTACAGTCAGGTTGTGGTTTCCTCCTATTCCCACCTTTTAAGTTGTCTAAGTTGAAAATTCTCCTCTACTTATAAATAACTCTTACCAGTTCTCTTTGTAATTATGGGGTTTATCATGTTTTTGCACTTTATTACCTGCCTCTTGATAAACCTATATGCAGGTCAGGAAGCAACAGTTAGAACTGGACATAGAACAACAGACTGGTTCCAAATAGGAAAAGGAGTACGTCAAGGCTGTGTATTGTCACCCTGTTTATTTAACTTATATGCAGAGTACATCATGAGAAACGCTGGGCTGGAGGAAGCACAAGCTGGAATCAAGATTGCCGAGAAATATCAATAACCTCAGATATGCAGATGACACCACCCTTATGGCAGAAAGTGAAGAAGAACTAAAGAGCCTCTTGATGAAAGTGAAAGAGGAGAGTGAAAAAGTTGGCTTAAAGCTTAACATACAGAAAACTAAGATCATGGCGTCTGGTCCCATGACTTCATGGGATATAGATGGGGAAACAGTGGAAACAGTGTCAGACTTTATTTTTGGGGGCTCCAAAATCAGTGCAGATGGTGACTGCAGCCATGAAATTAAAAGACGCTTACTCCTTGGAAGGAAAGTTATGACCAACCTAGATAACATATTAAAAAGCAGAGACATTACTTTGCCAACAAAGGTCCGTCTAATCAAGGCTATGGTTTTTCAAGTCATGTATGGATGTGAGAGTTGGACTGTGAAGAAGGCTGAGTGTGGAAGAATTGATGCTTTTGAACTGTGGTGTTGGAGAAGACCTTTGAGAGTCCCTTGGACTGCAAGGAGGTCCAACCAGTCCATCCTAAAGGAGACCAGTACTGGGTGTTTATTGGAAGGACTGAGGCTAAAGCTGAAACTCCAGTACTTTGGCCACTTCATGGGAAGAATTGACTCATTGGAAAAGACCCTGATGCTGGGAGGGATTGGGGGCAGGAGGAGAAGGCGATGACAGAGGATGAGATGGCTGGATGGCATTACCGACTCGATGGACATGAGTCTGGGTAATCTCTGGGAGTTGGTGATGGACAGGGAGGCCTGGTGTGCTGCGATTCATGGGGTCGCAGAGAGTCGGACACGACTGAGCAACTGAACTGAACTGAACTGAACTTGCATTTCATTTGATGAGAAGCAAACATATCTGTTCAGTCATCTAGAATTCAAAGGTGTCATTTTACAATGGCTGCTGCTGCTGCTGCTAAGTCACCTCAGTCGTGTCTGACTCCGTGCGACCCCATAGATGGCTGCCCACCGGGCTCCCCCATTCCTGGGATTCTCTAAGCAAGAATACTGGAATGGGTTGCCATTTCCTTCTCCAGTGCATGAAAGTGAAAAGTGAAAGTGAAGTCGCTCAGTCGTGTCTGACTCTTCACGACCCCATAGACGGCAGCCCACTAGGCTCCTCCGTCCATGGGATTTTCCAGGCAACAGTACTGGAGTGGGGTGCCATCACCTTCTCCTTTACAATGGCAAGTGATACATTTAAACAATTTTTGAAATTGTAGATGTCATTTTCCTAGTTGCCCAGTGTATCAAGTGAGGAAATCCCCATCCTTAGGCTTTGTTGTAGCATTTCTTCTCCATCCTTTACCTCAATTTCTCTTAGTTGTTTTGTAATTTTTACATTTCCAAACATATAACTTTCATAATGCTACATTTTTTGTGTGTTTTTACTTTTTTGTGCTTGGTATATATAATAATTTCTTTGAAAATGAAAACTAGGAAACAGTGTTAATAAGTTGTATAATGCAGATGTTGATAATTGAGGGATTTTTTTTTAAAACAAAGGTACTACCTTATAAATGTGAAATACTGATGATAAGTTATCTCTTATTTCTCCAAGTAGTCTTCATTATTTTCATTAAAATGAGAAGTTGGTGAGAAAGCTGTTGTTGTTTAGCCATTCAGTCAAGTCCAGCTCTTTGGAGCCCCATGAATTATAGACCGCCAGGCTCCTCTACCCATGGAATTCTCCAGGCAAGAATACTGGAGTGAGCTGTCATTTCCTTATCCAGGCAATCTTCCTGACCCAGGGATCGAACCAGTGTCTCCTGAATTGCAGGCAGATTCTTTATTGCTCAGCCACTGGGGAATCAATATTATACATTTTTCATTGTTATTGGTCAAATTCCATTGCTAATACCCAAACATAGACTTCTTTTCTGACACTTTCCTCCTCAAACATCCTCCATGGCTTTGACAGCCTTATCTTCTCCTGGTTATCATTATAGGATCTTCTGATTCCTTATCTCTCAGACTTATCTCTCTTCCTTAACATGTATTTTTATGTAATAATAAGTCAAATTCGTTACTTGGAGCATTTGTCTTTGTTTTTCTCTCCCCTGGTTTGACATCTAAGAGCCAAATCTGCATTTTGAAGCTTGACAGCTATTATTTGTTGAGCTTATAAACTGAACTTCTTATTGCCAGATTTTTCACATACATATGCAATGGACAACCAAATAGAATTAATTGTCACTTTCATTCCTACCTCCACACTGACAACACTTATCTTTTGAGTGTTTCTTGTTTTATTTATTACATCACCTTTACCATCTTCCAGGCTAGAAACTTCTCTCCTACTCACTTCTCATTAGAATTGCCTAGTTTGTCAGAGTGTTTCTTTGATCCATCTCTTCTCATCTGTTTTTCAATGGATATCCACACTTAGCCCACATCATCTTTTGCCTATTTTAATGCAACAATCTCCAAACTGGTTTTTCTAGCTTCTGTCACAGTCTTTCTCAATGAATTCTTCATACTACCATCAGAGTTAGCTTCTAAGACTGAATTATATTACTACTCTTTGTTCCAAAGCATTCAAATTTTCCCTCTTGCCCTCAGAATGAAGTCTAATTTGACCTTGGATTCACTGCTATGTCTGCATCTTTCTCATGCAGCCAGTTTTCTGGTCATTGGCTTGTCTGTTTGAAGTATCTTCTTTTACAATCTCTACCTTTCAAATGTCCAGCTCTACTTGGTCTCAACTCACAAGGCCTTCTCTGATACATCTTGATTGAAGTTTATCTTTCCTTTTCTCATTTCACATTTCATTTTATATCTCTAGTGCACTAATTCTCAACTCAAAATGATTTTTCCTCCCCCATAGAATATTTGTTAATGCCTGGAGATATTTTTTGACTGTCTTAGTTCTGAGAGAAGTAGACAGAGAGAAATACTTCTAGTAACTTTAGGATCAGGCCAGAGGTTCTACTAAACATCCTGTCAAGCATGGATCATCTCTCCAAAATAAAATATAAATTTAAATGTACTGAAGTTGAGGAACATTTATTTACTATCACACTTGTTATATTCTTTTTCAACTAAAACTACCTATGATATACTTAAATCTTTTTACTAAAATACAAGTGACATATATAACAAGGACTGAGTCATACTCTAATTTCTCTTATTGCTCAAGCATAATGATTTTTTTAAAAAGGAATTTAGCAAATGCTTGTTGAATTGAAATGTGGATTACTAAAAACTGCCCGATAGATCTTTTATAATTTTTCTGGTCTTAACTTTCTCTAGCTTCTCACTCTTACATAGTTTTCTAGTTAGGTATGTCTCTTCCTCTTTGCTTATATTTCTAGCCCTTATAATACTGCATTTAAATATAATACTATGTTTAATTTTTTGATTTACTCAATTTCTTTTTATAGTGCCACCTCATTATGGACAAGGGCAATATGCCTTCATCAGGGTAACTGTAGAGCCAAGGACAGTGTCTGCAGGAGACAATAAATTATGCAAAATAATTGAACAGAACAACTATAGAAAATATTTTTAAGAAAATATAGGAGCAATTTCTATTGTAAACAAGTTTTTCTCTATGATGAAAGTTGTAACCTTGCTGTTGTCATTGTTGTTGTTCAGTCACTAAGTCATGTCCTACTCTTTGCAACCCCATGGACTGCAGCACATCTGGCTTCCCAGTCCTTCAGTATCTCCTGGACTTTGCTCAAACTCATGTCCATTGTCAGCGATGCTATCTAACCATCTCATCCTTAAGCTGCTTATATGTAAGAGCATCAGAGAAAGTGTACATGCCATCAGGAGGAATCAGGTATTCTGGAACTAGATATTAGTGATTATAGTTATTAGATTTGAGAGAAATCTGACAAGCAATGTCTTAATTCAGTGTTTCTCAAGCTATACTTGGTGGACCACCTGCATCAGAACAACTAAAGGGTATAATATAAAAAATAGCAACTTAAAGAGTCTGGAGCTAAAGGCCAGATATCAGTATTTTTAGTAATCCCCTTGGTGATGCTGCTGCTGCTAAGTCACTTCAGTTGTGTCTGACTCTGTGCGACCCCATAGACGGCAGCCAACCAGGCTCCCCCGTCCCTGGGATTCTCCAGGCAGAAACACTGGAGTGGGTTGCCATTTCCTTCTCCAATGCATGAAAGTGAAAAGTGAAAGGGAAGTCGCTCAGTCATGTCTGACTCTTGGCGACCCCCTGGACTGCAGCCTACCAGGCTCCTCCGTCCATGGGATTTTCCAGGCAAGAGCACTGGAGTGGGGTGCCATCGCCTTCTCCGTGGTGATGCTTATGCATACTAATACTGGAGAACTTTGACTTTCTTGTATTTTCCACTTGCATAAACAAGATTCTACTTTTTCTTCCTACTTATGTAATTTTCATAATAATGTCAATATAAACTAATATTTAGTAAACACTTCTTGTATACCAATATAACATTAAACACATAATATGTTTTATATCACTTGATCCTTATGACCACCTTATAACATAAATTCAATTATTATATCTGTTTTGAAAATTTGGGAATGTAGGTACAGAGAGGTTACATTATAAGCCTAACGTCACATATAGAGTAAGTTCCAGATCTTGCTTCAGAACTCACATTCTTAAACACAATGCTTTCCTGCCTTGGCATCTTTTGAAGATAGCATTGTTGTTGATTATGAAGTGTTTCCCAGTCTGGGACTTCCGTTTAGCTCAGACAGCTCAAATATATTCACAATGGCTTTTATTATTTGTGAGTGAAAAGGTTAGTGAATTTTCCAAAAGACATTCTATCTAGAGGGCTGGGTTAGACTCTTCTGTTTCAATATCCTTAATTGATGAAGATTTTCAAAGTGTATTCCTTTCAATACATGATGGAATCATTAGTAAATATAGATTTAGGACTGCTGTGAAATGTTAGGCTAAATTGCCAATCACAGTTTAGCAGTTTGAAGAAAAACCTGAAAAATAAAAGCCTTTTAGACCTTACTACCAGGGTCACACGAACTGGCAAGGCTGTTATAAGCTGATAATGCATTTCTAGGTGAGCTAAGTTTTCTGAAGGCCATTGTGTCCTGTGGTGATGATGGCTTATAGTTGCACAGCCCACTGGGCAGCCTTGAGAGAAATTGTCCTAGATCATGTATAGAGCAACACAGTTAATGTGCTTGTTCCTGGGTAAAAGCATGGGGAATACAACCTTTGATGATCTCATTTAAGAAATATTTTTTTCCTTTTGGCTAAATACTCCCCCCAAAACCTCCTTCACTGTTTATAAAATCCAAGAGCTATTTCTCCAACAAATACCTGGCCCTGCGGTACCACAAGAGCCTCCAGCAGAGGGGAGGGGAAGAGAGCAGACACAGATGATGTCACCCTGTCTTTCTACCACCTGTTTATTGACTTGGAAACACAAGCTTGTTTGTCTTTATCACTGCCCAAACTGTTCTTCATCTAGTATTTTTCTTGGCTGCCTCACTCTACTATCTCCTCGCTGTGTAGTGTATGATTGTAACTGGAATTCCGAGGGCTCTCGTTTTACATCCAAACAGTTCTAGTTTCCCCTTACCATATGGTCATCCTGATGTTACCATTTGCCTCAATCATCCTTTTTGTAGCTGCTTGAACATCTTAATTGATCTCATGAGCTATGTTAGGGATTTACAACAGACATCAGTATAATTCATCTCACACACACTGACCAGATCTTTTTTTCTGATCGGATGCGTGTTGCACATACCTAGCTATTTCCAATTCTCTCAAACCTGAGTTTCACCTTAGTGATAACATAAATGAGCTTTTAAGGGCTACAGCTCACCAAGAAACAATTACCCATGTGCCCCTGTCTGATATGGTATTTTCCATTTCCCTGTAGTGTTTGGTATATTACAGCATACTTAAGCTTTTTCTTCCTGTTTAAACAAAGTGTAAACATACTCAGTTTTAAAAGTTTTCTGGAATAAACTGTGAAACTTTGTTTTACTAGGCACCCACATTGTTTTTCTTACTTTCTCATTCATTCATTTTTATTATCACTAAGTCATTCAGAATCAATATATGTTTGTGAATTTTGGGGTTCTTGGGACACAAAAATTTTCATTTTCTCCACATTCATCAATGATTTCACATCTCTTTTAAGGCCCTTCATTCAATTACTCCTCTACTATCAAAGTAAACTCTCCAAGGAGGATTTCTGTATCTACATAAACACCTCCCCTCCATCCTGCCACCCCACCCTACCCCCCACCCCTTATAAACCTGGTAGGATGAAAGTTAATGCTATAGACTGAAAGTGTAAGCTACAAAATTTCCTGTCTGGTATATTTTAAGCCCTGACAAATAACTGTCAATATAAATCACTTTTTCAAAAGAAAGGTGATTAACTAAGGGTTTTTTAGTACCTTGAAATTGAGCCTATATTCAGAAAAATTATCAAGTGAATAAATTCAGTCTTTCATACTGTTACTTCTTCTTCTATGCCTCCTAGTTCTCTATCCCTTTGTTAAAGCAAAGATTAACCTTATGTTTCAACTTTCTTAAGTAGTACATCACAAATATATTCTAGATTGTGTACCTTATCCAGGTGCATTTACTTTTGAAAACTGACTTATAATTGTGAAACAAGACCCTCTATCCCTAGGCAGAATTGTGAAGAAATTCTATTGACAATGATGATATATTTGGTGGCCCCATTGGGTGATGATCTGGTCTCAAACTCCCATTTCTAAAGTTACATCTCTTGTGTATAGTGCTTTGCAGAGTATCAGACAGATTTCCTGACTGCCTAGAGGAAGGGCCACTGGGTCTTTTACAATCTGAAGTCAGATCTCTCCAAGAAGAAAAGACAACATTGAATGTCCTTAACAAATAACATCAAAATGAATATGAAGCAGCCGGAAGCCCAGAGTTTTTGTTCACATGGTGTTATTCCAGTGGGGAATTACAGTGAATATATCCCTTTTGATAGACAATAGTCCAGAGAAGACTAATATACCTGTGAGATTTTACTCAGAAAATCCAGGGAACCAAAAATCATACTTTTGCATGCTATGATTTACTTATCTATGTGATTTTACATGTTTTACTTCAGTTCAGTTCAGTTCAGTCATTCAGTTGTGTCTGACTCTTTGTGACCCCCTGAACCGCAGTATGCCAGGCCTCCCTGTCCATCACCAACTCCTGGAGTTTACCCAAATTCATGTCCATTGAGTAGGTGATGCCATCCAGCCATCTCATCCTCTGTCATCCCCTTCTCCTCCTGCCCTCAATCTTTCCCAGCATCAGGGTCTTTTCAAATGAGTCAGCTCATCAGGCAGCCAAAGTATTGGAGTTTAAGCTTCAACATCAGTCCTTCCAATGAACACCCGGGACTGATCTCCTTTAGATGCTTTACTTAGATGGCTTAATTTGCAAAACTAAATATAAGCACACCCAAGCATACACTTGACTGTGTGGCTTTGCATGCAGGTTCCTTAACCTGTGCCTCGGTTTCTTAACTTATGAAATAGAAATGTTCACAATTCCCTTATAATGGTGTTCTGAGATAGACAGAAGGCACCCATTATAGCTAGTCTTACATCCAGGCTGTGGTTTCCACAGAAGGCCACCATTTCAGTTCTTTTATTTGGAGGGAGCAGAATTATTTAGGCAACATTTCTCAAATTCGAATTTCACCACTTACTAATTCTGTATTTATGGAAAAAACCACTTAACTTCTCAGTTTCCACTTTTTAAAAGGGATTTATGATATCAATCTTGGAAATATTTTCACAACTAAATGGCATAATAAACATGTGTAGCACAGTGTTGGGCAAAGTGGGCTTCTACCAGGTGCTGCTTTTCTTTCTAATATGGATGTGTGTGGCAAGGATGAATCGTTCTCCAAGCCTGAATTAAATCTACAGACAGTTACAGAATGCCTAGGGATAATACTATCGCTAAGGGCACAATTCTTATAAAATAGAAACAGCTGAATTGAAAGGTACAGAACTGAGTAAATTACCTAGATTAAGACAAATTAAATAGAACTAGAGCAACTTCACTTTCACTTTTCACTTTCATGCATTGGAGAAGGAAATGGCAACCCACTCCCGTGTTCTTGCCTGGAGAATCCCAGGGACGGGGGAGTCTGATGGGCTGCCGTCTATGGGATCGCACAGAGTCGGACATGACTAAAGCGACTTAGAAGCAGCAGCAGCAGCAGAGATTTGAATGAGAAACTTACATTAGAATAATTGAGAAATCAGTGTGAAAGATGCAAAGAATGATAAAAAGGGGCTTCCCTGGTGGCTCAGATGGTAAAGGATCTGCCTGCAATGCGGGAGACCTGGATTCAATCCCTGGGTTGGGAAGATCCCCTAGCAGAGGGAATGGCTATCCCCTCCAGTATTCTGGTCTGGAGAATTCCATGGACAGAGGAGCCTGGCAGGCTACAGTGCACAGGGTTGCAAAGAGTCAGACATGACTGAGTGCCTCTCCCTTTTACTTTTCAAAATACTAAACTGGTATAAAAGGGCATTAAAATATAAGATATGTGCTATAGAAAGGTGGGCGGTTACAGGTGGCACTAGTGGTAAAGAGTTTACCTGCGAGTGCAGGAGACACCAGAGAATTGGAATAATTTGGAATAATTTCTAAACAAAAACACATATCCCAGACACACACAGGGAAATATGGCTTTTTTTACTGAAGTATAGTTGATGTACGGGCTTCCCAGGTGGCTCAAAAGGGGAGGAATCTGCCTGCAATGCAGGAGACCTAGATTTGATCCCTGGATCAGGAAGATCCCCTCCAGAGAAGGAAGTGGCACCCACTCCAATATTGTTGCCTGGAAAATTCCATGCTCAGAGGAGCCAGGCAGGCTGGAGTCCATGGGGTCTCAAAGAGTCGGACACGACTGAGCACTCATGCACAGCCATGGTTCAGAGCTGAGTGAGGTGTTTCACACTACATTTAAGGTCCTGTAGAAAATCTATTGGAGACCATAAAGAAGGTTTAGGCATAAATCCTGCTTTTAGTAATCTAAAGGCAGTAGTTTGAGAGTAGGATTTGGAATTATTCCGAATGGTGGACTTGTTTTAAAGACTGGATTAACTGTTATTCACTTGGTTGTGTTTGACTCTGTGACCCCATGGACTGTATAGTCCTCCAGGCTCCTCTGTCCATGGAATTCTCCAGGCAAGAATACTGGATTGGGCTGCCATGCCCTTCTTCAGGGAATCTTTCCAAGCCAGGGATTGAACCTAAGTCTGCTGCATTGCAAGCAGATTCTCTACTGTCTGAGCCAACAGGGAAGTGAATTAACTAAGGGGTGAAAGTGTTAAAGGATGTGACACTAAGCAGTGAAGACACATATGAATCAGGATAGGGATAAGAACCCTGACCGGACTAATGTTTTTAAGGAGACCCAGAAAGCATGTCCAGGACAATAACAAAAAGATGGAGACAGTGGCGTGACTGGAGGGAATAATCTTCAAAAGGACTCAACATTTTAAGTAAATACAAAGGAACAATGATTGGGTAGCAGCAGGAGCCATTCCCACAGAGGTGATTATTAAAGCGGGCTGGATGGGATTGCTGAGGGCTAGAATAGAGAAGAGGACTTCCAGGATGAAAGCCTCAAGGATAGACCAGTGCAGATGACAGGAATAGAGTTGTTTTCATTCTGTGAAGTGGATAGTGTGGCCACTGAGCCTGGGTTTTATCTGTGGCTGAGTTAGAAACCTCTTTGCCTGATATCTCTATGCCCTCCTGCCATATGAGAGAAGAAAACACACAGTTGTTCCCTAAGATGATTCCATCTATTGGGCAGTTAGTATTATTTCCTTTCCGTAGCTTCCTGTTTCATAAGACATTATCCTTCACAGAAAGTCTTTGCCTACTGTCATTCATCAGTAAAGAACAGGTTCTGCTAGGAAGGAGATGTAGATGTAGAAACTTGTCAAGATGGGGTATGATTTTTACCCCCTTAATCCTCATTATACAATCAAGATACATTTTTAATGTGACACCCCACCAGAATCCTATACAAATATATTGTGAATATAAGGTATCTATTAATTATTGCATTTCCTCAAACTGGTGCTTAAACAGTTAAACTTATTGCTTCTATAATTAAGCTACAGAGAAATGTTCCCAAATACTAAAATTGGAATTTTAGGGGTCTTATATATCTAACATTTTCTTAAGTTAGTACAGGAGTGGACCACTAGCTTGTTCAGAATCATTTTCCAGGAGGAAACTCTGCTGCTCAAAGTTCACCTAAGGAATCAAGATTTCATCATAGTTGGAGAAATTTTACATTTTTAAAAAACCTTTTTCTTTAGCTTGAAATGCTGCTTGAAAGGAATAATAATAAGGTATTTGGTGCTTAGAAAACAGTAGATGTTGTACCAAAGGCTTATCTGCATTGTCACAGGTAAAAACAATTCCATAAGTTGTTTTATTGTTGTTATAAGATGACCATAATGATAAAAGTTTGGAGAGTGAAAGAGCAAAGTTATTAACAAGTATGCCGGCATTTATGGTCACCTAATAATTTCCTCATCTAATTATGCAGAAATTAAAGCCCAGAATTCACATTTTCATAACCAGTGTAAAGGACATGAAAATTTCATATATTGAGCAGTCTACACAATTTCAGGTGTAAAACATCCAAGTGTGTTTTTTATGGCAATTAGCTTTGCTTTTTAGAACTTGTCATAGCAAAAACGTTAATCCTGGAACTGAGTCATTTCCAGTGTAAAACTAAGTAATGTGCACTCTGTCGGAGGATTCCCTGTCTTCCCCATCTGTTTGTTCTCCCTTTCTACTCAGAGTGATCCACTTCCAGGAAGACAGAGGTGTCACCCTGGCATTGTAAAGGGTACCTTGTTAGGCCCCCACCAGATGTGCTGGTTCTCGCATTCTCTGAGCATAAGCTTCTGTCTCCACTGCAGCTCCTGAGTGGAATCTTACCGCACTCAGGTCCTGCAGGGTCTTCTGTGAGGACGACTGTAGGAGTCCTCTCCTTCTCTGGGTCTGCTTCCTGACTCTCTAGGAAGACACTTACTGACACTTTTTTTTTTTTTTTGGTTACTTTAATAAAAATGTAGCAGATGAAGTCATTTCATATAGAGAAGGTAAAAATCCCACATCACTAATTTGCATTTTCATCAGATCCAAATCTTTTGTATCTCATAGTATTTTTCTTCGATTGCATTCAGAAGACCGACAGCATATGGCTTTTTGGATGTAAAGACAGGGTTAGGGTTGAATTTTTGCCCATCCCGGTGTGCTCTTCTTTTATTCACTACAAAATTAGCATTAGAGACTGTTCTTTCATCCATCACACTGCAGTATGTGGGACCCTGATAGGTGGCTCTTAGGGGTCACAGACCCAGAGATCTCCCCCATGACTGTGCCTCTATGAAGCACCACACTTCCTAGCGCTTTACCTGGGAAGCCAGTTCATACTCCTGCTTCCAAACCCACCTGGATTCCTGGCATGTACCTCTGAGACAGGACTTGGCCCAAAAGGGTGAGAGTTGTGCCTCCTTCTCAGACACTCAGCCTCTGTTCATTCCTACACGAACCCTCTCCAATTTTTCCTCCCTACCATCTGGTTGAATTTTCATTTCCTTATACAGTCTCCAGAAATAGTCTTTTATATACTTATGTATTTGCCTTTTCCTCTATGGTTTGTGGTTTAAACTCTATTTCCCAACTTTTAATGCAAAACGAAATTTTTATAATTCTAAAATAAATCTTTTTTCCTCCCATCTTTAGCCTAGCTCTTGCTAGCCAAAATGCTTTTGTTTTAGTCCTATTCCCTGTGTGATGTATTAACAGATGTCTTCAAAGGAACTTAAAATAAGCATCTGATGTATTTCCTGTATTCCTTATTTTTTCTCCCAGGTTTATTGAGATATAATTGACATACAACACTGTGTAAGTTTAAGGTGTGCAGCATAATGATTTCACTTATATACTCCATGAAACAATTATAGTAATTTTAGTGAACATCCATCATCTTATATAGATACAAAATTTTTAAAAGCACAAAGTATTTTTCCTTTAAAAAAAATCTTAGGGTTTGTTGTCTTAACAACTTTCACATATAACACAGATTAGTGTTAATTATATTAATCATGTTGTACATTATATCCCTACTATATTTAGTTTATAACTAGAAGTTTGTATCTTTTGACCACTTTCATCCAACTCACCCAATCTTCACTCCCTGCCTCTGTAACCACACATCTGATCTCCTTTTCTATGAGTCAGTTTGTTGAAGTATGATTGACCTACAACATATGTTAGCTCTTGGTGCACAGCTTTGTGATTTGATATTTCTATACATTACAAAATGATCACCACAATAAGTCTAGTTACCATCTGTCACTATACAAAGATATTATATAATAATTAACTATATTCCCCACACTGTATATTTCATCCCCATGATACATCTATTATGCAGCTGTAAGTTTGTGTCTCTTAATTTCCCTCACCTATTCCTCTCACCCTTACATCACCATCCCCTCTGGCAACCACCTATTTTTTACCTGTCTATATGAACCTGTTTCTATTTTGTTATGCTTATTTGTTTTGTTTTTTTCAGATTCCACATATAAGTGGAGTCATATGGTACTTGTCATTTCTATTTGACTTATTTCATTCAGCATAATTCAGTTCAGTTCAGTAGCTCAGTCGTGTCCAACTCTTTGCAGCCCTATGAATCGCAGCATGCCAGGCTTCCCTGTCCATCACCAACTCCCGGACTTCATCCAGACTCAAGTCCATCGAGTCAGTGATGCCATCCAGCCATCTCATCCTCTGTCGTCCCCTTCTCCTCCTGCCCCCAATCCCTCCCAGAATCAGAGTCTTTTCCAATGAGTCAACTCTTCACATGAGGTGGCCAAAATACTAGAGGTTAAGCTTCAGCATCAGTCCTTCCAA
The DNA here is from genome assembly GCF_000754665.1 of Bison bison bison. Lineage (NCBI taxonomy): Eukaryota > Metazoa > Chordata > Mammalia > Artiodactyla > Bovidae > Bison > Bison bison. The sequence continues at coordinate 318,983 of NW_011494711.1, read as the reverse complement.
AGAAATCCCAGGGCTGATCTCCTTCAGAATGGACTGGTTGGATCTCCTTGCAGTCCAAGGGACTCTCAAGGGTCTTTTCCAACATCACAGTTCAAAAGCATCAATTCTTCTGCATTAAGCTTTCTTCACAGTCCAACTCTCACATCCATACATGACCACTGGAAAAACCATAGCCTTGACTAGATGGACCTTTGTTGACAAAGTAATGTCTCTGCTTTTGAATATGCTATCTACGTTGGTCATAACTTTCCTTCCAAGGAGTAAGCATCTTTTAATTTCATGGCTGCAATCACCATCTGCACTGATTTTGGGGCCCCCAAAAATAAAGTCTGACACTGTTTCCACTGTTTCCCCATCTATTTCCCATGAAGTGATGGGACCAGATGCCATGATCTTAGTTTTCTGAATGTTGAGCTTTAAGCCAACTTTTTCACTCTCCTCTTTCACTTTCATCAAGAGGCTCTTTAGTTCCTCTTTGCTTTTTGCCATAAGGGTGGTGTCATCTACATAGCTGAGGTTATTGATATTTCTCCCGGCAATCTTGATTCCAGCTTGTGCTTCTTCCAGCCCAGCGTTTCTCATGATGTAATCTGCATATAAGTTAAATAAGCAGGGTGACAATATACAGCCTTGACATACTCCTTTTCCTATTTGGAACCAGTCTGTTGTTCAATGTCCAGTTCTAACTGTTGCTTCCTGACCTGCATATAGGTTTCTCAAGAGGCAGGTCAGATGGTCTGGTATTCCCATTTCTTACCCTCTAAATCCAATTATGCTGTCACAAATGGCAATATTTCATTAATTTAATGACTACGTGATAATCCATTATATATATAATCCATTATATACATGCATACATACATTTATACATACACACATACATATCAGTTCAGTTCAGTTCAGTTCAGTCACACAGTCATGTCCAACTCTTTGCACCCATGGACTGCAGCATGCCAGGCTTCCCTGTCACCAACTCCTGGAGCCTGCTCAACTTTAAGTTCATAGAGCTGGTGATGCCATCCAATCATCTCATTCTCTGTTGTTCCCTTCTTCTGCCTTCAATCTTTCACAGAATCAGGGTATTTTCCAATGAGTCAGTTCTTAGCATAAGGTGCCAAAGTATTGGAGCTTCAGCTTCAGCATCAGTCATTCCGATGAATATTCAGGACTGATTTCCTTTAGGATTGACTGATTTGATCTCTTTGCAGTCCAAGGGACTCTCAAGAGTCTTCTCCAGCACCACAGTTCAAAAGCATCAATTCTTCAGTGCTCAGCCTTCTTCATGGCACAACATCCATACATGACTACTGGAAAAACCATAGCTTTGACTAGACAGTGCAGAAGGCAATGGCACCCCACTCCAGTACTCTTGCCTGGAAAATCCCAAGGATGGAGGAGCCTGCAAGGCTGCAGTCTATGGGGTCGCTGAGGGTCGGACAAGACTGAGCGACTTCACTTTCACTTTTCACTTTCATGCATTGGAGAAGGAAATGGCAACCCACTCCAGTGTTCTTGCTTGGAGAATCCCAGGGACGAGGGAGCCTGGTGGGCTGCCATCTATGGGGTCACACAGAGTTGGACATGACTGAAGCAGCAGTTGACTAGACGGACCTTTAGTCAGCAAAGTAAGGTCTCTGCATTTTAATATGCTATCCCAGCTCTTCCTGCAAGAAGCTAGCTTCTTTTAATTTAATGGTCACAGTCAATATCTACAGTGATTTTGGATCACAAGAAAATAATGTCTGTCACTGTTTTCATTATTTCTCAATCTATTTGTCATTAAGTGATGGGACAGGATGCCATGATTTTTGTTTGTTGAATGTTGAGTTTTAAGCCAGCTTTTTAACTCTCCTCTTTCACTTTCATCAAGAGGCTCTTTAGTTCCTCTTTGCTTTTTGCCATAAGGGTGGTGTCATCTACATAGCTGAGGTTATTGATATTTCTCCCTGCAGTCTTGATTCCAGCTTGTGCTTCATCCAGTCTGGCATTTTGCATGAGGTACTCTGCATAAAAGGTAAATAAGCAAGGTGACAATATACAGCCTGGATGTATTCCTTTCCCCATTTGGAACCAGTTTGTTGTTCCATGTCTGGTTCTAACTGTTGCTTCTTGACCTGCATACAGATTTCTCAGGAGGCAGGTCAGGTGGTCTGGTATTCCCTTCTCTATAAGAATTTTCCAGAGTTTGTTGTGATCCACACTTCAAAGGGTTTAGCATAGTCAATGAAGCAGAAGTAGATACGTATGTGTAGATATACACATATCTATATACAGATACATATCTACACATATGTATCTACTTCTGTGTATGTAAGTAAGTACATACATATGTGCGTATGTGTATATATGCTCTTTGTATGGGGCTTCCATAGTGGCTGAGTGGTAAAGAATTTTCCTGCAATGCAGGAGACACAGGTTCAATCCCTGGGTGGGGAGGATCCCCTGGAGAAGAAAACGGTGACCCACTGCAGTATTCTTGCCCGGGAAATCCCATGGACAGAGGAACCTGGTGGGCTACAGTTTGTGGGGTCTCAGGAGAGTCAGACATGACTTAGAGACTAAACAACTCTTTGTATACTTTCAATATTAATCCCTTATTTGATATATACCTTCCCCCATTCAGTAGGTGACTTTTTCATTTTGTTGATCCTTTCCTTTTCTGTGCAAAAACTGCTTGGTTTTATGTAGTCCCACTTGTTGGTCTTCATTTTTTTTCCCTTGCCTGAGGAGACAGATCCAAAAAAAAAAATATTACAAAGACCAATGTTGAAGAGCATCGAGTCTTGGAAGATTTTACCTTTCCAAGGGTTTATCCTTTTCTTCCAGGTTGTCCATTTTATTGTCATATAGTTGCCTGTAGTAGTCTCTTATGATGCTTCATATTTCTACGATGTCAGTTATCATTTCTCCTTTTACATTTCTAATTTTATTGAGTCCTCTCCCATTTTTTACCTTGAGGAATCTGGCTAAAGGCTTATTAATTTTATCTTCTCAAAGAACTAACTTATACTTGTATTGATCTTTGCTATTGTTTTCTTCATTTCTATTTCATTTATTTCTGCTCTGATCTTTCTGATTTCTTTCCTTCTACTGACTTTGGTTTTCTTTGTTCTTCTTTTCCTAGCTCCTTTAGGTGTAAGTTTAAGTTGTTGTTTTTTTTTTTTTTTTTTGAGATTTTTCTTATTTCATGAAGTAGACTTGTATTGCTATAAAATTCTGTCTTAGAACTCTTTTACTATGTTTCTATGTAATACAAAAACCATGTAATAGGTTTTGGATTACTGTGTGTCTATTTTTACTTGCCTCCTGGTATTATTTTTTAATTTCTTTGATGTCCTTAGTGACCCACTGGTTGTTTAATAACATATTGTTAAGACTCTATGTATTTGTATTTTTTGAAGTTGTTTTTTTTTTTTTCCTCTTGTATTTGATTTCTGGGCTCATTCTGCTGTGGTCAGAAAAAATAACTGCTATGATTTCAATCTTCTTAAATTTATTGAGACTTGCTTTTTAATCCATTTAGCTACCTTGTGTCTTTTGATTGGGTAATTTAGTTCATTTACATTTAAAACAATTATTGCTAGGTATGTATTTATTGACATTTTTCAAATTGTCTTCTGACTGCTTTTGTAGCTCCTGAGGATGAAACTCCAGGTTAAATAAATAGTTCCCCTCCCCGGCCCCCCACACAGGAATACTGGCATTGTGTTTCTGTTTTTGTCTGTGTAGAGTCCTGGAGGTGGTGACCTGCCAAGAACTGTCTTTACAATTGTTATCATCGTTGTCATCGTGAAATCGCTCAGTGATGTCCGACTCTTTGCGACCCCATGGACTGTAGCCTGCCAGGCTCCTCCCTCCATAGGATTCTCTAGGCAAGAGTACTGGAGTGGGTTGCCATTTCCATCTCCAGGGAATCTTCCCAACCCAGGGACTGAACCCAGGTCTCCTGCATTCCAGGCAGATGCTTTAACCTCTGAGCCACCAGGGAAGCCCCTGGAATTCATGGGACTCTTGAATGCCAGACCTCTTGGCCATTAGGTTCAGGAGATCAGGAGACCAAGCGGAGTGCTTTTTGTGGATTACATGTGACCACTGGATTTATCTAGCCTCATGCTTCAGGAAAGCAGCAGGAAAATGACTTGACTACAGGCACTCATGGACTTCAGTAGTGCAGACTAAAAGTGCCTTATCTCTGTAACTAATAGCTTCAGGTCTAGAATGTGAGAATACTTGACTGCTTGCACTCACCAGCCCCAGCCAAGGGTAGGGGGAGTGCCATGGCCATCAGTACTTGAAGACTTTAGCTAGGGAGCAGGAGAGTGGCAGCCATTAGCACTGACCCACGCCAGCCAAGGAGTAAGGTAGTGCTGCAGCCACCGGACTTCTCTGACTTTAGCAATGCTGCGGGGTAGTGCCCTGCTCATGCAGTCCATGTCTGGGCTCGCCTGCCTCTGTAGCAAGTTAAGTGGGGATTGCAACAATGGTGTCTGCCTGCACCTCTGTCTCTGGGGAATATTTCCACCCTCCCCTTCCACTCTATCTTTTAGATTTACTAATGACTCTCTTTCGTGTAGAGTCTCAGCACTTGGCACTTATCAAGCAAAGGACTGCAATTTCACTAAGTATGGGAGTGAATAAGACTATTCAAATCCTTTAAGAAGAGAGTCTCAGTTTCCTATAGCCTTTTGGGACCCTTGGCCTTCAGCCTCATTGATTTTTCTAAGTTAGTCATTTGGGGGCTCATCTCTCCAGTAGAGATCTCAGGAGCTGGGGTGCCAGATGTGGGTTGTCAACTCCTCGCTCCTCCAGGATAAGCACCCATCTGGTGAGATTCCTCCCCACTGTGTGACACCACACAAGGGGTGAGGTTTTATTAAGATCAACACTCTGCTTGCCCCTCTCCCACCTTGTTTGGCCATGCCACAAGACATATGGGATCTTAGTTCCCGGACCAGGGATCTAACCTATGCCCCCTGCAATGCAAGTGTGGAAATCGAACCACTGGACCACCAGGGGATTCCCACTATATCTCTTTTATCTGTCTTGTTTTTTTGTGGAGCAGGTATTCAGCTGGTTCTTAGATTCTTTTCAGAGGGAACTGCTTCATGTGTAGGTATGTATTTGCTGTGCTCATTGGAGTAGGTAATTTCAGGCTCTTCCTATGATGCCTTGAATTGCCTCTCAATAATTATTTGCTACCCTTATTATAAGACAGGCACAGGGCTGAGTCAGGTAATACAGAATTTTGAAAAAAATATACTCCCTGTCTTCAAAGAGCTTATAGAATAGTAGATAAAAACAGACTCAGAAATGAACAATTATTATACCTTGGGAAATAAAGTTCTCCTGAAATGATTGGTGTCTTCCAATTGAAACGTTTACCTCTTATAAGCTATGAGAGATCAGCTGAGTTGAATTTATTGGAGGGATTCAAGTGGACTAAATATGTTGTGAACCCTTTAAAAGCTATGTTGATCACTTAAACATTGGTTTAATTGTGCGACAAACTGCAAACATGGAACTGTTACAAACTTATGTTCGAGGATGGTACCCACAAAGTCTATACTAATCAAAAAACAAAAGTGAAGGTGAGGAATCTGCCACAGGGGAAAACTGTATAAAAATAAAGCAAGATCTGATTTCACAATTATTAGACACTTCTGTTGGAACAGAACAGAGAAGAGATTTCTTTAAAGAGTCTTTGCCATTCTGAGTCTCTATATTCCTTCTTCATTGGGTAGTTGGGTTTTCCCTTACCACAAATCTAGGAAGGAAACTTTGTGAGACCCGAAGAAACCATGGATGTTTCCCCTGATGTTGGATGACATAGAGTATTGGCTTACACCTGATAGCAAAAGCAACTTTAGGCAACAGGAGAATGATGACTACTTTGGAATTTGCAAGGATCCCAGAGTTTATTGGGCAAGAGTTACAGTCATATTTCCGGGCAAATGTGTACTGTGCAGAGGGACTGTTGTACAGGCATCATTTTAAGTTCTGCCAAAGAATGTTATGGGACTCGAAGAGCAAGAGTTTATGTGAAATAAGTATCATGACAGTCAGGGACAGAGATGCCCCCAGGGAAGCTGGGTAATCTCTGAACAACTCAAGAATATGCCATTAGCAAAAAAGTGTCCACTGTTAGACCCTCCAGGCCCTGAAATAATGGAGCCAGCTTACAACAGTGAAGTAAGTAAAGTCACTCAGTCGTGTCTGACTCTTGGCGATCCATGGACTGTAGCCTACCAGGCTCCTCTGTCCATAGGATTTTCTAGGTGAGAGTACTGGAGTGGATTGCCATTTCCTTCTCCAGGGGATCTTCCTGACCCAGGGATCAAACCCAGGTCTCCAGCATTGCAGACAGACGCTTTACCATCTGAGCCAACAGTATCCATCCTCAATTAACTAAGAACTTTTCCTAGTTTATTCCTTTATGTCTGTTCCTGGTAATCTGCTGAGAACCTAAGGTTTCTAAAATAAGAGGTAGATCAGAAAGGAAGTAAAGAATAAGGGAGAGAACAAGCCAATTATGGCCCCCTCAACTCCCCATCTCCACTAGCTCAAATTTAATGACAGCTTCATTTCAAGGGAAATTAAGAATATTTTCAGATGATAATCATGTAAACAAAACAAAAATAAAACATGTGTGCTTTAGTTTTTAACTGGAGCAAAGGACAAGATGCCAAAGAATACTTTAAAGGAATTGTGGAATATCAAAATAAATCAACAAACAATATGGTTTGAGTGAAGCAGAAGCTATGCATTTTATACTTATTGGTTACATTTGGTGATGGTGGCAGGACTTAGCATCAAGGACTCTTTAAGAATTTCACAGAGAAACCTTCAACTCTGATCAACAACCTTCCCTTGTAACTGATTTCCATTTTAGTCCTATGTGACAGTTGTTTCCAGAAATTTTTCATTCCATGAAATTTCTCTGACTAAGGCACAGCTATTTCTCTGTAAATGAATTTGTAATATAAATTTGATTCTTTGAATTATTGTATTGAGATGCAAGTTTAAACTGTAGAGAAAAGACCTGGGTTTGATCCCTGGGTCAGTAATATCCCCTGGAGAAGGAAATGGAAACCCACTCCAGTATTCTTGCCTGGAAAATCCTATGGACAGAGGAGCCTGGAGGGCTACAGTCCATGGTGTCTCAAGAATCGGACATGACTTAGCGACTAAACCACAACAAGTACAAACAATTAGCAGAGATTTCGTACCCTCCCTCAGGGTACATTTTCATACTATCAAAGCTCCCAGAAGCTTGTCTTATAGAGTAGAGTCCTTATTTCTTATGTCTGTGAAACCATGATTCCATGGATGAAAAGCACAGGGTACTTTTGATATGTACAAAAGTCTGGTAATACACACACACATTTCCTATCTGCATACATATGTGTAGTTAGAGCAGTCTAAGAACAGTTGCTAATTTAATTTACAATGTCTGACTCCCTTTTGAAATGTTTAGTACAAAATAAATGCCAGATAAAATTTCAAGTCCAATAATTAATATTATTAGCAATGTGATCTTGGTAAGATTTCCTAGTTTTTCTGAACTTTGAATTTTCTTCAGTAAAACTGGCATGATTAAATAACACTGTTCAACTCACAGAGTTGATGTAATTAAATTAACTGAAAGAGAACAGCTCCTGGTCTGCAGTAGGCTTTCAATTGATAATAGTATGATTTCATACCTTTTTTTAGAACAGAAGGAAAAATTGGAATAAAAATACATGAACTAGAAAAACAAAACCTTCATTTCTTTGCTACCTCCTTGCTCAACAATTCCCCTACATGGGCAGTTCTTTCTTGTATGCCATGGGTCATATTTTGAAGGTCCCATTTTGATTACAAAAAGAAAGTGCATAGTTTCTTTCTGGAATAAAATGTAATTATACACAATGGCTAGTGATGTCACATTATGATTGCATTGGGTATCATTCAAGGCATGAGAATTAACACAGGCCAAGTTTTTTCTTTCTTTCCTTCCTCTTATTTTTTTATTTTTTTTTGAAAACATCTTTTCTGTTTGTAACTCACTTAATATTAGCCAAAACTGTGTTTTCCAATAAATGTGCACAAATGGGTTATTCAATATTTTTTCAGTTCATTTGATTAATATTTATTTTATGTAAAATGTATTGGTCTGGCAAGGCATATCAAAACAGCAATGCAAATAAGAAAAGTAAATTTTTAGGAAAGTCAATAAAATGGAAAGTCTGAAATACTGTGGCATAAAATGTATTACCTCATTTATTTTATTTTTATTAAGAGGCCCCTTTGCTTCAAATAGTGTGTTGATAGAGGACAAAATAGAAGCTATAGAATAGCAATCACTAGACAAAATGATGGAGAAGGCAATGGCACCCCACTCCAGTACTCTTGCCTGGAAAATCCCATGGACAGAGGAGCCTGGTAGGCTGCAGTCCATGGGGTCGAGAAGAGTTGGACACGACTGAGCAACTTAACTTTCACTTTTGACTTTCATGCATTGGAGAAGGAAATGGCAACCCACTCCAGTGTTCTTGTCTGGAGAATCCCAGGGACAGGGGAGCCTGGTGGGCTTCCATCTATGGGGTCGCACAGAGTCGGACACGACTGAAGGGACTCAGCAGCAGCAGACAAAATGAATCTTAGCATAAAGTGTAGATGTGGAAATTTGAAACAGCTGCTTTCAGTGGAGTGAACTCTTATCTCTATTGAACTGATTGGGTCATTATCAATAGATAGCAGCTGATGGACCTGTTGTGATTGCTCAGAAAGCATTAAAAGAATGGTAAACATTCTAAGGTTTTATACTCACAATACTTGCTCAGTCAATAGTATTTTTTGGTTCAATGCACTTAAAGAACTTTTATTCAGAATTTCAATAACTCGTTTGAAACATACACCACCAATGTTGCATAGAAAGTGGAGGGAAGTGTATCTTAAAGTCAAGAACATGGGATTGGAAGATGGACAGATCTAAGTTCAACCTATAATTCTGACACAAAATTGATACCAACTCTTTAGACAATTGTTTAATTAAATTTGTCTCACTCTCCTCATGTATAAAATGAGACTTTTATCTCCTTGACTGAGTTGTTAAGTAAAATAAATGTGATAATGTTTGAAGAGTGTCCAACATAAAGCTTGACAAAGAATTTTAATTGAAAGAGAGGATTTTTCAATGAAGTCATACTAATATAAATAGCTACCAGTGTTGAATAAGAATTTTTTTAGGCTTACTACACTAGAGTTTCAAGAACTTCTTAAGATCAAGGGCAAAATCTGATCACCATGATACCTGGGGTGCCCTGTAACAGTGGAGAGTGAACAGACCATTTACTTTTTCCCGACTCAGATGTGTGATCTTGGAAAAGGACCTTCTGAACTCTGATCCCCAGTTTTCTTATCTGTAAAATGAAAATAAAATCCCTCTCACAGAATTGATGTTAGAATTAAATAATGGAACAATAAGCACAAAATCAGGTGATGAGAAAGTACTTCATAACTAGTGATAGTTATTATCAGAGGAAGTGCTGTACTCTTTTAATATAAACTGATTTCTGATCATCATAACTCAGATCTTATTTTTAAAATATTCCTTCTCACATAGTATCTCATTTTATTCATATAGAAACTTCACAAGTTGGCATGAAAGGAATCATCCTTTATTTTAGAGATGAGAAATCTGAAGTTATGAGAGACTTCTGTTTCCTCATGTTACACAGCACAGTAGCTGCAGAACTAGACCCAAAATCAGGTGTCTAACTCTCCACTCTTGGATGCTTTTTAGGACAACATATTGCCTTCCGATTTCAGAATTACTAACTCGCAGGTTTTGGTTCATTTAAGGACTTTGAGGCCACAACTTTCCTGAATTAAAAAGAAAGGAAAATCACAGGAGTCTTTTAGCCCCTTTCCCTCAAAACCTGGTATTATATTGTAATTAAAAATGATTTTTAAATGTCATTAGCTACTGTTAAAAAATGTCTAGGAAATTATTAAACCTATGAGTTTCTTTTTAATTAATGAATAAAATGACTTTTAAGATAGTTAATCTGTGATTTTCAAAGTATATTTTGTGTTCTTACAATAGCAACCTGAATGTTCCTGTATTTTTCCACTGCAGGTGAATTTGATATTCAAAAGAATGAGAAGACTAATGGTTCTGATTAGAGTGAGGCAGAAAGTGAGGAGGATGTGAGAACTTCCCCACACAGACATTTAGCCAGATAATTTCAGCTTGGGTGTCTGGTACTTTATTTTATTTAAAACAGAATTGGCTCTATTTCTGGAAATCCATGACTTAACTATAGACTTCAGCCGTTACCTGAACTAATGCAATTTCCATGCACCTAAGGTCAAATTAATCAGGTAGGACACATGCAGTGTGCATTTTCTCCTACACTGTGCTCTTTAACCTCTAACACTTTCTGACCCTTAGCCATGCATCCAGGTTAATGTGTTTGTATCTATGCAAATAAACATTTTCATGGCATTGTTTGCACATATTTAAACATTTTTCAGTGTTTTTGAAATTTGTCATCCATTAGCTTCCCTGGTGGCTCAGATGGTAAGTAATCTATCTGCAATGCAGGAGACCTAGATTCAATCCCTGAGTCAGGAAGATCCCCTGGAGAAGGGAATGGCAACTCACTCTAGTATTCTTGCCTGGAGAGTCCCACGGACAGAGGAGACTGGTGGGCTATAATTCATGGGGTCACAAAGAGTCAGACATGACTGAGTGACTAACACACACATCCATATATCAAGTTTTATGTGAAAACAAAATATTTGGTGATCAAATATATTTGTGTGATGCTGGGTAAATTATCTAAGTCTCTAAGCATAGGACAACAGAGAAGGAAATGGCAACCCACTCTAGTATTCTTGCCTAGAGAATCCTGTAGACAGAGAAGCCTGGTGGGCTGCTGTCCATGGGGTTGCACAGAGTTGGGCTCAACTGAAGCACCTTAGCATGCATGCATGCATTGGAGAAGGAAATGGCAACCCATTCCAGTATTCTTTCCTGGAAAATCCCAGGGACAGAGGAGCCTGGTGGGCTGCCATCTATGGGGTGCGCAGAGTCAGACAAGACTGAAGCGACTTAGCAGCAGCAGCAGCAAGCATAGGATGATGTTATTGTCAACTTTATTTATTAATAAAGATTATCAACTTTATTAGACCAGGGAGCACTTTAATAAAACTTTTAGTTTTCCATGAGACATACTTTGGTAGATCTTATGTGAACTTGTATAGTGAGGATTATATCTAAGAGTTCTCTATCTCACTTCCCTATTTTGTCAAATAATTGTATGATCAACTCTTCTGAGTTAATCCAGGATGTTTCCAGTTTTAGCACTGAAAGTTCTGCATCCTAGAAGACCCCTGAGTTTCAGGCATACTGTGCTGGTTGATCATCCTCTGGTCAAACTCCATGCCTATTATATAATTTGATCTTTAAAAATGTGATTATTTTCAACACATGTCCTTAGGTGCTTTGATACTTCTCCTACCACAGGCAGAGTCTAAGTCCCCTCCTCTCAGACTTAGCCTTCGTGCCCTGCTGCATGACTTCCAAGGTTGGGAAATAAGATACAACACAGCTCCCTTCTACCTGGTTTTTATGTCGTATGTGTGTACTCAGTAGTGTCCAACTCTTTGTGATCCCTTGAATTGTAGCCCACCAATCTCCTCTGTCCATGGAATTTTCCAGTCAAGAATACTGGAGTGGGCTGCCATTTCCTACTCCAGGGGGTCTTCCCTATACAGGGATTAAACCCACATCTCCTGCATCTCTTGCATTGGTAGGTGGATTCTTTCCCACTGCACCATCTGGGAATAAGAATTTGGAGCCCTGGGACACCATGTAATAAATCTGACTCCCTTCAGCTTCCTTACTGGAGAACCTACATAGATAGAAGTACCTTCAAAGTCCCATCTATTTCCATCTCAAAACCTTTAAGTCTCCTTATCCCAGGTTCCAGACACCTGAATGTACAAATCTCCAAGATGACTTCAGCCCCAGCCACCACTGACTGAAAATCTGTAAGACTCTCAGCAAGAACAGTCTAGCTGAACACAGCTGATGTCTAATACTGTGAGAAAGACGAATAATGGATGATGATATTTCCTTTTCACTACTAAGTGTATTATATAACATAGATAACTGAAACAATACTAGAAGAACTGTCCATTCTATCACACTGAGAAGCTAAACGAGTGTTTAACTAATATTTACTGAAGGAATATCACTTTACAAACTGTAAGCTATGAACTCACACAAAAATATTTAGCATAATGATAATCAATAGCTATACAATCTGTTATTTTCAAGTATTTGTTATCTATATGTATTATGTGTGTGTGCATAGGTATACACACATATACACATATATGTTTAAACCATATATTAATCAAGTATGCTGCTGCTGCTAAGTTACTTCAGTTGTGTCCAACTCTGTGCGACCCCATAGATGGCAGCCCACCAGGCTCCCCCGTCCCTGGGATTCTCCAGGCAAGAACACTGGAGTGAGCTGCCATTTCCTTATCCAATACATGAAAGTGAAAAGTGAAAGTGAAGTCTCTCAGTCATGTCTGACTCTTAGCGACCCCACGGACTGCAGCCTACCAGGCTCCTCCGCCCATGGGATTTTCCAGGCAAGAGTACTGGAGGGGGTTGCCACTGCCTTCTCCGATTAATCAAGTATAATTAAACTTAAATGTGTTGTTTTAGGTTTTTTGTTTATTTTACTGCCTAATAAAAAAGAGTAAATAGTTACATAGAAAATAAAGATGAAGCAAAGTTGAAAAAGGAATAGAAGGAAGGAAAGGATGGAGGGAGCGAGAGACACAGGAATCTCACTTCCATAGCTGGTTCTCAAGGGAATACGGAAAAACCATGCAGAAGGGGCCTCACGAGAAGAATAAAACTTACAGAACGGTTCTTATGGTTTTCAGAAAGTTGATTTGGATGTGAATTAGGTTAACTCATTTCCCTTGAACATTCAGATACTCTGATATCAATTTAAATCATCAATGTGTCAGCATTTCTGCTTCTGTCATGACCAACTGTCTGTTAGTTTTTTACTACCCTAGCTTCTGCTTATCTATTGCTTCTGTTTACTAAGCCTTGGCTTACTAAAGGTTCATGGTCTCTTGTTGCCTTAGAGTGTATCTTTTCAGGTTCTTTCCCTGTATAACTTGGATTTGAGTTCCCCAGAGAGAAAATCTGATCACTCTAATAACCATCTGTGCAGATCCTTCTCGTCAAGCCACCACACACCTCATGCATAATCACTGCCACATCTAGGAAGAGTCTGCCACCAGGTCAGAAGCATGCTTCTATCCATTAGCTCAGTCAGACAGCTCAGGGTCACACCCACATCACATGGCTGCTTCAGACTGCTCTTCCCACGGTGAGTTGTTGTCTGGATGGTTTTGCAGAAGGGGCTATAGAAATGGCAGTGTTCAGGATCAGCCTTCCCAGAACACAAGAAAGCATTAACATCACATCTCTATTTGACACATCTTTCCTGATATCACCATTTGGGTCATCATTACACTGTGTGACATTAAAAGAATTTTCTCTTGAAAGTCCTCCTTGATTCTAGCCTCATCTGTTTCTACTTTATTTTGCATAGCACTCTAAGGATTAAAAATCCAGTGCCCTAAGTTGATCCTGTCCTCTTGCTTCAGTCTTCCATCACTGAAGATCAATATTCCTTAACATAGTATAAAGCATACTTCGACATAGAGCTCAACTATTGTTCAAGCTTTATCCTCAATTCCCTTTTAGGAATCCTTGCTCCATTCATACCAAACTACTTGGCATTTGCTAGTAACATCCTGAACCAGGACAACTTTACTCACAAATTTCCTTTTGAAATACTTCATTCCTGCCCTCTCTCCCCACTCCAAATTAAAGAATTCTTTGAGATTCAAATCAAATGCAACTTCCTTTATGAAACCATCCTGGATGATCACATTTGGAAATCATCTTTATGTCTCCAACATCACATATTCAAGAAGGAGCTATGTTTTTATAATTGTATGATATATTATTTTCTGAGAATATAAGTTTCTTAAGGTCAGTCCCTTTTTTTTACAAGATTATTTGACCCCTCTTGAAAGTGAATGATCTTCCCAACCCAGGGATTGAACCCAGGTCTCCCTCATTGCAGGCTGATTCTTTACCAGCTGAGCCACAAGGGAAGCCCAAGAATACTGGAGTGGGTAGCCTATCTCTTCTTCAGGGGATCTTCCAGACCCAGTAATCAAACAGGGGTGTCCTGTATTGCAGGCAGATTCTTTACCAACTGAGCTAACAGGGAAGCCCCTAAGTCTCCTCTCTTACCAAGGCATTAAAAAAAGTGCAATGAACTTAATAAACACAATTTTCTAACTAAATGTATAGTTTAGCAAGCTCAAAAGTAAAGGCTAGTCCTGGAGAACAAAATTTGGGAGTCAGATAATAATTAAAAATATTAAAAGGTTTAAAAATTTGAGAGAACAATATGATAGATGAGAGTAGTTTAACATGTTGAGAATTTGTTTGGAGAACATAAATATAGAGAATTTAGAATAATATTAAAAATTAATTAATTCGTTTATTTCGAAGTGTTTATCATCAAATTACTCTGTGTCAAACACTGTTAGAAATGTGGGTATATAGTAACACACAAGGCAGTGAAAGCCTCTGTCTTAAGGAACTTACATTCTGGCAAGGAAGATTAAAATAAAACCAGCAAAACAAATATATAATGTGGCTTCCAGTATTGATGAATTTTATGAAAAAAAATTAAGTAGAAAAAAGTGGCCTATTTTTGACAGGCAAAGAAAGTTTTTTTGTTTTTGTTTTTTTCTTTTTAAAGTAGATGGACATCTGGGCAATGTCTAATAAAATTTAGAAAGCTAGCTCTGCAAAAAATTCTAAAAGAATAAATTTCTAAGCAGAAGAGAGAAGAAAAGCAAAGATGGTTGCTTCCTACTGAGGCCAGTGTGGTTAGAGCAAAGTGAAGGATTAGGAGAGCAGGAAAAAAGTTTGGAGAGATAGTCAGGGTGTGGAGCCTGTAGACCTCACAGATCATGCATAGGAGAGGTTTTGGATTTTTGTCTGGATTTGATGGGGACACATTGGACAGTTGTGATAAGTGAAGATCCATGAATTAATTTATAGTTCTAAAAGGTAACTCTGAAATCAGTGTAAAGAATATTTTACAAGGAATAAGAGAGGAAGCAGGAAAGACCAGTTAAGAGGTATTTCAGTAGTTCAGAGGAGTTGATGGCTCTCGAATTATATAGTAGCAATGGTAAGAAGAGTTAGGATTCTTTTTTAAAGAGATTCCATGACATAATAATACATTGACTATACAGTATGAGATTATAGAGTCTTCAATATTCTTTACCAGTATACTTCTAAGTATAGTAAAATGCAATGAAGTGATAGTATATTCTGATTTTTCAAAAAAAAATGTAACAAAGCATTAACATATTAGATGAATATAAAGTGACCCTACAAATCATTTAAAAAAAAAAAACATACTGAAGAATGCAGAATGCTGTTATGTTATAGCTGATTCTTCATGATAAAATTTTATTTATACAGTGAGGTGAGGTATGTTATTTTATAAGAATGTTTTATATTTGAAATTAATGGTTTTTCTTATGTGAAAAATACAATGCTAAAATGTCTACATTTGAGAAATCTTTGATAAGCCAACTAAGTTAGTAATTATTGCATACAAAAAAGCAAAAACACTATTATTTTTCTAGTTGCTTCACACTGTTTGAATTTAAGAACATTCACTTCTTCAAACAAAATGTATATGATTTTTGTTTTAACCAGGAAAGTGAATTGTGTTAACACAATCTGCTAAATTTTATTCTTTCACTGTATCTGAAAGAATTTTCTTAAAGCATGGCCATTATACTAAGACTACAAACCCATCAGATTGTTCTCTCCTTCAGACCTGTTCTGATGCAAAAGAAAATGATAATTGTTTTCATTATTCATCTCTTCACAAATATGAATCCTAGTCAACAGAACATATTTAAATATGGAAGCCGGTGATTTTTCATAAAGACATGATTTTCTGTCATACATACTTTCTTTCCCAATATTCCTATCATTTTTAGATAGTTTCCACAATTTTCTTCTTGCTAATAGTTTCTCAACTTTCTTTATGACATTTTTACACTGATTAGCTGACCTTTTATCTTTGAATATTTTCCCGCATATTCTGTTTATAGTTTTATTTCACTCTTCAGTGCTCTGTCTGTAGGTTTCTTCTTGCCAGTTTTAATGGTCCATAATTTCGAATGGAAAGTCAGCTGCCAGAACCTTCCTCCCTCCAGTGTTAATGGTTGCTCTTGAGAACCTGCCCTGCCCTCCATCATCTAATTTGAGTCAATGAGGGGGCAGACAGAACAGATGGTTGGCACAGGATGGGATGATTCACTGTTTGAAATCATGGTGAAACATTTTTGAAATTGGTGAGGGAGAGGGAAGCCTGACATTTGACAGAGCCATGCAGAAATTGCAGTATCCAGACAAAGTTCAGTTTAATTTTGACTGTTATTTTCCAGACGTACTGATCATATGATTACAATTTTAAGATTATATTGAGAATATACCTTTTCCCAAATGCACTGGAATCATTCCAGCAACATGAGTTTATCACTGAGTGTCAATGCCAGGACTATTTTCAAAGTTACCTCGTTGCCCTAACTTATTTTATTGTGCTTTCATGACTTATTCAATACCTCCTCTACCTCCACTTATGTGAAGATTACCATTTATACATAATCTGTCTCCATGTCACTTCATGGAGTTCTCCACAAATTATGACTATAGATGAAACCTCAAACAACTTTGTAAAGGGAAGAAGTGTGTATGTATATACATATATGTGTGTGTGTGTGTATACATATATATGTGTGTGTATATACACATATATATGTGTGTAAATATATGTATACTATATATATATATATATACTATTTAAATATCAGTTCAGTTCAGTTCAGTTGCTCAGTCCTGTCCAACTCTTTCAACCCCACGGACTGCAGCATGCCAGGCTTCCCTGTACATCACTAACTTCTGGAGCTTGCTCAAACTCATGTCCATCGAGTCGGTGATGCCATCCAGCCATTTCATCCTCTATCATCCCCTTCTTCTCCTGCCTTCAGTCTTTCCCAGCATCAGGGTCTTTCCCAGTGAGTCAGTTCTTTGTATCAGGTAGACAAAGTATTGGAGCCTCAGCTTCAGCATCAGTTCAGTTCAGTTCAGTCACTCAGTCATGTCTGGCTCTTTGCAACCTCATGGAATGCAGCATGCCAGGCTGCCCAGTCCATCACCAACTCCCAGAGCTTCCTCATACACATGTCCATGGAGTCGGTGATGCCATCCAACCATCTCATCCTCTGTTGTCCCTTTCTCCTTCTGCCTTCAATCTTTCCCAGCACCAGGGTCTTTTCTAGTGAGTCAGTTCTACATCAGGTGGCCAAAGTATTGAAGTTTTAGCCTCAGCATCTGTCCTTCCAATGAATATTCAGGACTGATTTCCTTTAGGATTGACTGGTTTGCTCTCTTTGAGGTCCAAGGGACTCTTGGAAAATATATACATTTAAATATATATTTATGTAAAATATATGTTTATTTAATTTCTCTTTATATTCTATTGCCACAAATTTATGGCATGAAACTATATACCTCAATCATTGTGACAATATGAAGAGAATGATACAACAAAATTTAGAATACAGATATTTAGAATTTAAAATAACTCTTTAGTTTGTATACAAGGGTTTCTTAATTGAAATGAAATAAAATAAAAGATATAGTAAAGTCACAATGATAAGTTGGTATTACAGACCATGCATTCTAGATAGGGAAAATATCATCCCCTAGGCGCAAAAATTGGATCTAGAGGAATAAAAACCTGAGAAATTACAATGATTTGTAGCCCCTTCAAAGGACCACATTACATCAATATAGTACCTACAACATAGTATTTTGTGATATTAACATTTTATGGGATGACAGATTAGAAAAAAAAAATTAAAGGTTCCTCAGGGGAATGTAATTTTTAAAAAAAGTTTGAAAATCACTCTTAAGGACAAGTCAAGTCTTTCTTAGTTCCAATGCAATGACAAAGATGGTTTTGTTATCAACCCTTCTGATTATATCCATGTACCTATAATTATTAATGCCTATTATATAGGATGTCAACCTGATTCATTGAAAACCAAGTAGTAAGAAAGCCATGAATCTACTTGAACAATCTTAATGCAAAGGAAATGTTTAATGTTAAATATATAAAAATTTAAAATATATTGAAATATTCCCTGGTGGCTCAGACAGTAAAGAATCCTCCTGCAATGTGGGAGACCTGGGTTTGATTCCAGGGTTGAGAGGATTCCCCTGGAGGAGTGTACGGCAACCTACTTCAGTATTCTTACCTGGAGAATCCCCATGGGTGGAGGAGCCTGATGGGTGACAGTCCATGAGATCACAAAGAGTCTGACTTGACTGAATGACTAAGGACATATCAAAAAGTTATAGGTGGATGGATATAATAGTCATAAGAAGGTATCTAATAGGCAATGTTTAAAGATATACACATATACAGTGTTTCATATATAGGAAATTTTCTAAACACCATTCCATCCAAAATCTCCCTGAACATATTTCTTAGCAAGGAAAGCAGTTGTGAAAGAGAGGCATGCCTTCTACCTTTTCTTCACTGCCAATATTAAGAAAATAGAAAAATTAATTAAAAAGCATATGTGTGTGTACTAAATGCAAATGAACACCTGGCTATATTATTTGAATATTTATATTATATGCACTACAGGTAGTTTAATCATAAACCAATATAATTTTAGAGGCTACAGAAGTAATACAAATACAAGGAAAAGATGATGAAAATCCTAGAGTATTTTAAAAGCAAAAGTGATGTCAGGGTAAAAAGAAATCTAAGTGCATTGGACTTTTAGAGAGAGATCATTGGTAACCTACTAGAAAGCCATTTTACCAGAGAGTTTGGGTCAAAGTCTGATTACAAGGGAAGAGGTACACATACTCATTTACACTTAATGTGGTCCTTACCCATAGTAAGCTGAATGTTGTTGATTTGTTTTTGTATATTTCCAGATTGTAAATAGCATGATGGCAGAAATATATTCTGTCCTGTTATCAATATAGTACCTACAACTATGTCTAGAATATGTGTGTATGTATTTGTCAACATGTGTATTTTATATGATAAATATTTTGAAATGTAAAGATGTTGCAAAGCAATGAAGGACTAAATGTAGCCTACTCTTTTAATTTTAATAAATTAATGATATGTAAAAAAAACAGGATGGATGTTTGAGGAACTAGTCAGAAGGACAGGAGTTAATTTTAAGATTTCCAGGAACTTGAATCTCTCCACAAAGTATTAGGTTGAATATGAACTATGTTCAATTCAATTTGCCTCACACATCCTTGGAATTTATTGCACATTTCAAAGAATTACAGGGAATTAGTGACATAGTCAAGGTTAAAACTCTCTTTTAATTTATTGCTTAGTTAGCTAAACTAGAGTCCAAGCAAATGTTCATCTTTTCTCTGTTGAACACCATTTCTATTTCTAGTACTGGAATATTATATTCCTTGCATTTCTTATCTATTTTTCTTGAGTGCTATTTTAGGCATATTGTGGATTCTTATTTAAGGTTAAAAACGATGGATACTACTCTGCACAGGCAGCTTTCTAAATTTAATTTTTAAAGTTTGCATGCCATGTTTATGAATGACCATCTAGCTATCTTGCCAAATTATATTAATCAAAGATATTACCAAATTATTTTACAATACTTATGATTAATATGTTAAGAAATATAAATAACATTGGACAAATACAAAATTAGGTGAAATGAAAACTATTAATATCAAAGATAATTAGTTGGGAATAGTATAAAAAAAAAAAACATACTAACCAAGATGTATGATGTCTTTGATGAGGTAATAAAGAGAATAAAAACAGCCCAAAACAGCCAGTGTAAGGATCAAAGAACTTGAAGATTACTCAATTTGAGTAACAGAAATTACTCAAATGGAAAACAAAATGAGAAAAAAAAATAGTTTAAAAAAGAAGAAAAGAATAAAAGAAAGAAAATCAGAGTGAAATTATTCATTACTTCTTCAAATATTTTCACAGAAGAAACAGAAGGATTTCACTGCCAGCAAAGATTATTCTATAAGAACTTTTAAAGGAAAATTTCCAGACCAAAAAAATTATGAGGCTTAAAACTTGAATCTACATAAGAAAATAAAAGGCACTGAAAATAGAATAAATAAAGGTAGAAATAAATTTAGTTTTCTCATCTTTAGTTGCTGTAAAGTGTATCTGACTCTGTAAAGGAAAAAAAGTAGCCATTGGTTGGTGTTTACAACATAAGTGATACAGAAGTTATAACAAAACTAGCACAAAGATGAGAGTGTGAAGGAGGATAATTTGATTGTGAGAACTTTACACACACATGTAAAGTCAATATTATTTTTTGAAGGCAGACGTTTATTAATTAAAGATCCTATACATCTTTTGGGAAACCACTAGAAAAATGCCTGAAAAAGTAAATTTAATAAAAAAAGTGGAAACTATTTTAAAAAATCTTAACACAAAGGGAGGCAGAAAAAGAGGTAAGAACACAAAGAAAAGATGGATACATGTAAAACAGGTAACAAGATGGTGTACTATATTTAACTATATCCATAATTTTATTAGGTTTCACAGGTGGCTTAGTGGTAAAGTATCTGCCTATCAACGCAGGAGATACAGGATACACAGGTTCAATCCGTGAGTCGAGGAGATCCTCTGGAGAAGGGAATGGCAGCCCACTCTAGTATTCTTCCCTGGAAAATCTCATGAACAGAGGAACCTGATGGATGAGAGTCCATAGGGGTCACGAAGAGTAGGACGTGACTGAGCGACTGAGTGTGAGCACAAACATAATAATGTTAAATATGAATGATTTTAACACACACAACTGAGAATTGTAAGCTTGAGGAAAAAGACATAACTCAAGATTGTTTATAAGAAACTACTTTAAATACAAAACATAATTCAGTTCAGTTCAGTCACTCAGTTGTGTCCGACTCTCTGTGATCCCATGAATCACAGCACGCCAGGCCTCCCTGTCCAACACCAACTCCCGGAGTTTACCGAATCTCATGTCCATCTAGTCAGTGATGCCATCCAGCCATTTCATCCTCTGTCATCCCTTTCTCCTCCTGCTCCCAATTCCTCCCAGCATCACAGTCTTTTCCAGTGAGTCAACACTTCGTATCAGGTGGCCAAAATACTAGAGGTTAAGCTTCAGCATCAGTCCTTCCAATAACACCCAGGACTGACCTCCTTTAGGATGGACTGGTTGGATCTTCGAGAAGTCCTAGAGACTCTCAAGAGTCTTCTCCAATACCACAGTTCAAAAGCATCAATTCTTTGGGGCTCAGCTTTCTTCACAGTCCAACTCTCGCATCCATACATACCACTGGAAAAACCATAGCCTTGACTACATGGACCTTTGTTGGAAAAGTAATGTCTCTGCTTTTTAATATGCTATCTAGGTTGGTCATAACTTTCCTTCCACGGAATAAATGTCTTTAATTTCACGGCTGCAATCACCATCTGCAGTGATTTTGGAGCCCCCAAAAATAAAATCTGACACTGTTTCCACTGTTTCCCCATCTATTTCCCATGAAGTGATGGGACCAGATGCCATGATCTTCGTTTTCTGAATGTTGAGCTTTAAGCCAACTTTTTCACTTGCCTCTTTCACTTTCATCAAGAGACATTTTAGTTCCTCTTCACTTTCTGCCATAAGGGTGGTGTCATCTGCATATCTGAGGTTATTGATATTTCTCCCGGCAATCTTGATTCCAGCTGTGCTTCTTCCAGCCCAGCATTTCTCATGATGTACTCTGCATATAAGTTAAATAAGCAGGGTGACAATATACAGCCTTGATGTACTCCTTTTCCTATTTGGAACCAGTCTGTTGTTTCATGTCTGGTTCTAACTGTTGCTTCGTGACCTGCGTACAGGTTTCTCAAGAGGCAGGTCAGGTGGTCTGGTATTCCCATCTCTTTCAGAACTTTCCACAGTTTATTGTGATCCACACAGTCAAAGGCTTTGGCATAGTCAATAAAGCAGAAATAGATGTTTTTCTGGAACTCTCTTCCTTTTTCCATGATCCAGCAGATGTTGGCAATTTGACCTCTGGTTCCTCTGCCTTTTCTAAAACCAGCTTGAATATCTGGAAGTTCACAGTTCCTGTACTGCTGAAGCCTGGCTTGGAGAATTTTGAGCATTACTTTGTTAGCGTGTGAGATGAGTGCAATTGTGCGGTAGTTTGAGCATTCTTTGGCATGCCTTTCTTTGGGATTGGAATGAAAACTGACCTTTTCCAGTCCTGTGGCCACTGCTGAGTTTTCCAAATTTGCTGGCATATTGAGTGCAGCACTTTCACAGCATCATCTTTCAGGATTTGAAATAGCTCAACTGGAATTCTATCACCTCCACTAGCTTTGTTCGTAGTGATGCTTTCTAAGGCCCACTTGACTTCACATCCCAGGATGTCTGGCTCTAGGTGAGTGATCACACCATTGTGATTATCTGGGTCGTGAAGCTCTTTTTTGTACAATTCTTCTGTGTATTCTTGCCACCTTTTCTTAATATCTTCTGCTTCTGTTAGGTCCATACCATGTCTGTCCTTTATCGAGTCCATCTTTGCATATGTTCCCTTGGTATCTCTAAGTTTCTTGAAGAGATCTCTAGTGTTTCCCATTCTGTTGTTTTCCTCTATTTCTTTGCATCGGTCGCTGAGGAAGGTTTTCTTATCTCTCCTTGCCATTCTTTGGAACTCTGCATTCAGATGCTCATATCTTTCCTTTTCTCCTTTGCTTTTTGCTTCTCTTCTTTTCACAGCTATTTATAAGGCCTCCTCAGACAGCCATTTTGCTTTTTTGCATTTCTTTTCCACAGGGATGGTCTTGATCCCTGTCTCCTGTACAGTGTCACGATCCTCTGTCCATAGTTCATCAGGCACTCTATCAGATCTAGTCCCTTAAATCTATTTCTCACTTTCACTGTATAATCATAAGGGGTTTTATTTAGGTCATACCTGAATGGTCTAGTGGTTTTCCCTACTTTCTTCAATTTAAGTCTCAATTTGGTAATAAGGAGTTCATGATCTGAGCCACAGTCAGCTCCTGGTCTTGTTTTTGCTGACTGTATAGAGTTTCTCCATCTTTGGCTGCAACGAATATAATCAGTCTGATTTCAGTGTTGACCATCTGGTGATGTCCATGTGCAGAGTCTTCTCTTGTGTTGTTGGAAGAGGGTGTTTGCTATGACCAGTGAATTATCTTGGCAAAACTCTTTTAGCCTTTGCCCTGCTTCATTCTGTACTCCAAGGCCAAATTTGTCAGTTACTCCTGGTGTTTCTTGCCTTTCTACTTTTGCATTCCAGTCCCTTATAATGAAAAGGATATCTTTTTTGGGTGTTAGTTCTAAAAGGTCTTGTAGGTCATACAACTGTTCAACTTCAGCTTCTACAGCATTACTGGTTGGGACATAGGCTTGAATTATCATGATATTGAATGGTTTGCCTTGGAAACAATAGAGATCATTCTGTTGTGTTTGAGATTGCATGCAAGTACTGCGTTTTGGACTCTTTTGCTGACCATGATGGCTACTCCATTTCTTCTAAGGGGTCCTGCCCACAGTAGTAGATATAATGGTTATCTGAGTTAAATTCACCCATTCCAGTCCATTTTAGTTCACTGATTCCTAGAATGTCAACATTCACTCTTGCCATCTCTTGTTTGACCACTTCCAATTTGCCTTGATTCATGGACCTGACATTCCAGGTTCCTATGCAATATTGCTCTTTACAGCATTGGACCTTGCTTCTATCACCAGTCACATCCACAACTGGGTATTGTTTTTGCTTTGGCTCCATCCCTTCATTCTTTCTGGAGTTATTTCTCCACTGATCTCCAGTAGCATATTGGGCACTTACTGACCTGGGGAGATCCTCTTTCAGTATCCTATCATTTTGCCTTTTCATATTGTTCATGGGGTTCTCAAGGCAAGAATACTGAAGTGGTTTGCCATTCCCTTCTCCAGGGGACCACACTCTGTCAGAAGTCTCCACCATGACCTGTCTTGGGTGGCCCCACACGGCATGGCTTAGTTTCATTGAGTTAGACAAGGCTGTGGTGCATGTGATCAGATTGGCTGGTTTTCTGTGATTATGGTTTCAGTGTGTTTGCCCTCTGATGTCCTTTCACAACAGCTATCATCTTACTTGGGTTTCTCTTACCTTGGACATGGGGTAGCCCTTCACGGCTGCTCCAGCAAAGCACAGCCACTGGCCTTTACCTTAGACGAGTTCACCCCTCCTACCTTGAACGTGGAGTAGCTCCTCTTGGCCACCTTCCCTGACCTCGGACATGGGGTAGCTCCTCTCAGCCAGTACAAAGACATAATAGATAGGTAAAAATAAATGGATATAAATAAATAAAATAAACATAATTAACCAAATTAACAGCATACATTAACAACACAAACATACATTAATCAAAAATCAGCTAAGATAATTGTATTACTTTTACACAAAGATAAGTTCAGAATAGGGAAGATGATCAGGTAGAGGGAGGAATAATGAAAAAAGGGAGATTCTCCAAACCTACCATCCTAAATGTTAGTGTTCCCACCAAAAAAATCTTCAAAATACACAAGACAAAAACTGATGGAACTAAAGAGAGAAATAGGTAAATTCACAACTATAGTTGAACACAACACTCCTTATCAATAATTAATGTGGTAAGTAATAAATGAGGGTACAAAAAATCAGTAAACGTATAGAAGAACTAAACAATGTTATAAATAGCTAGTTTAAATAGATGTTTATTAAGAACTCCACTCAGTAACAGAAAACACACTTTCTTTTCAAACACAGAAGAAACTTTTTCCAAGGTAGACAATATTTTGGACCACCATAAAACACACCCAAAAGCACATAAAAGAGTAGAAGTCATATGAAGTATACTCTCAGACCATGATGAATTAACTGAGAATTCAATAACAGAAAATATATCTAGACAATATATACAATTTAGCAATTAGATAATATATTTGTAAATAGCTCACACATCAAATAAGGAGTCTCAAATAAGTTTAAAATAATTTGAACAGAATAAAAATGAAATGCCATGTATCAAAATTTGAAAAGTACAGCTAATGTTAATAGAAAGTACATACCAATAAATATTATTATTGGAAACAAGGAAAGGTGAATAACAATAACTTGAGACTCAACTTTAAGAAACTAGGAAAAAAGAAACTTGAATACAAAACAAGCAGAAAGAAGGATATAAAGTATAAGAGTAGGTTTCAATGGAATTGAAAACAGAAAAATCATAATCAATAAATTTAAAAGATTGTTCCTTGAAAAGATCTATGAACTTGATAAATATCAGAAAACAATTATTAAATAAAACATAGGCAAATTGAAAGAGAATGAAAGAGGAGAAAATTGAAATGGAGAAGGTGATGGCACCCCACTCCAGTACTCTTGCCAGGAAAATCCCATGAGCGGAGGAGCCTGGTAGGTTGAAGTCCATGGGGTCGCTAAGAGTCAGACATGACTGAGAGACTTCACTTTCCCTTTTCACTTTCATACATTGGAGAAGGAAATGGCAGCCCACTCCAGTGTTTTTGCCTGGAGAACCTCAGGGACGGGGGAGCCTTGTGGGCTGCCATCTATGGGGTCACACAGAGTCGGACATGACTGAAGAGACTTAGCAGCAGAAAGAGGAGTAATCAATACTGAATCAAAATATTAAAAGTACAATAAGGGAATACTATAAAATATTTAATGCTCATAAATTCAAAAATTTAGGTTAACTAGACTAGTACCTAGAAATATACAAACTGCTAAAACTCACTCAAGGAACAGATAACTTGAATAGTCCTGTAACTATTCTTAAAGTTGAATTACAGTTACAAATCTTGCAAAAAATGAAGTTCCAGACCCATATGATTTCTTTGGTAAATTTTACCATTTAATGAAGAAATAATATCAATTCTACATAGACTTTGGAGAAAATAGAAAAAGAAGGTAACATTTCTCAGCTCCTTTTGTGAATCCAGCAATATCTTGACACTAAAACCATTAGACATTGAAAGTATCTCATCAGAGAGTGAAAGTGAAAAATATTCATTTGCAATGGAAAAACCTGAAGACCTAACCAAATGATCAAGTATAATATAAAACTATTAATACACCAGATTGATGTTATGTAGCACCTGATATGATGTAATTCTTTCCCAAAGGACCTAACTTCAGCCTAATCATGAGAAAACATCAGACAAGCCCAAATTTAAGGTAAAGCTGACAAAGTTTCACAAACTGGAGAAGACCAAGGAGACAGGACAGCTAAATGCAGTGTAATACCTTGGTTTGGACATTGGTAGAGAAAATTACACTGAACAAAAACTGGAAATCTGAATAGAGTCTGTAATTTAGTTAATAGTATTGAACTAATGTTATCATTTAAGTTTTGGGAAATATATACTGGGTATGTAAGATGTTAATACCAGAGGAAGCAGAGTATACATATAGTATAACTCTCTATACTATTTTTGTAGCTCTTTTTTAAATCTAAAATTATTCCAATAAAATTGATTTACATTAATATCATATCTTTTTATAAGGCCCCTTTAGTCAAATATATTCCATTCTGTTCATGTGCTGCCTGGCATGCAAATCTGTCCTATTATTGTGCTATTGGAGTATTAACTACGGTTTATATGGTCTAATAAAAATAATTTTACAAGATAATATGAACGATTAAACTTTAAAGAGTAAGTTTTACCAAAAATAGTTCATAATTTAAGTATTTTAAAATATAAAATGTCACATGTGTCAGAATACTTAGTATTCATCCTTAATTAACACTAATGAAAGACTCTTGCTTGTTGGCTAAGTTACATCTTGACTTTCATTAAATACATAGTAAGTATTTTAATGATTACTTTAAAAAAATTGATAAATAAATAAGATAAATTCATGTAAAGTATATCATCAGAAGTAATTTAGTGGCAATAAGGATAATGATTATCATAAAAATTTAATTGATTAATTGCTATCACAGTGATCAACACCCATTTTTATTATATCCAAAATGTCAGTTGCATTTAATAGTCCTGTATAAAAATGTTTCTCTTGAATAAGCAACTTCAAAGCTGATTACAATATAGGCACAGATTTAGTTATCTCTATAGAAGCCAGAAAATTTGGAAAAAACCTTTTAATTCAATAATACATTTTTTAAAAACAGGTGAACATAATGAGGCACAGAAAGGTTAAGTGACTTGATGTCACATTCATCAAGAAAGTCAAAAGAAAAACTCAGTTTCCCTGATTCCAGAACAAGTGTTTTATTCAAGCCATACCATGGATTATCAACAAAAAATGAATCAACTGGAATCAAAAAAGAAAGCAAAACAAGCATGCATACAAATTCAGAGGTAGAACATTCTGTGGGAAATCTGGTCTAGTCTCCTCATGAAAAGAGGATTTATTAGATTGCATGCTATTTGAGGGACTAGCAATCAGAAGCAGAGCCTAGTCTGGGATGATACTTCAGGAAATGTTAATACAGACTATTGTATATATTAAATGAAATAACTTACTGAAATGCAAAGAAAGAGGTTAAAGATTGAAACATCAAGATTGTAAAGCAGATATAGTATCTTCACAACTTCTCTATAATCTAAAATAAAATGTTTATGGAAAATCAAATAGAGCCATATGTTTGCTATGTTGCTGTGTGGTTTGCTCATGAATATATACAAAAAATAAACACTAAAATATCAGAAGATACAATTTGTGGGCAGAGAATTTAATGTTTTGTCATACTTTATTTTTGCTAATCTAAATGCCATTGATTTATGCAATACATATTTATGACTTTTGTAATAAAAGGTTATTTTTATAAATAAAAGACAATTGCATTATTTTAAAAGAGAACATGAAAATCATCAAAAATAACTTGAGTGCTTTATATGTGGCTGATATAACCAATCAAGAAAGAAAAATACTTCAGAATCTTTATGTATATATGGTTAAAATTCAGTAATTATTTATATTTAAAAACAATTTTAGAAGACATTTTCAATTTTCACCTAAACTCCTACTGATATGAACAAAATCATAAAATATTAGCAAAAATCAAGTTATGTTGTTATTTAGTCACTAAATCATGTCCAACTCTGCAACCCCATGGATTGTAACATGCCAGGCTCCTCTGTCCATGGGACTTCTCAGGAAACCATTCTGGAGTGAGTTGCCATTTCCTTCTCCAAGGGATCTACCTGACCCAGGGATCAAACCTGTGTCTCCTGCATTGGCAGGTGGATTCTCTACTGCTGATTCTTTACGAAAGAAGCTCTCAAACATTATAGATACTGTAATAAAAATTTGTTTCAAAAGATCTCAGAATGCAGCTGGATTATTAATTTATTTTATGTAAACTGATTAATCTGCTCAAATACAATTGTTCAATAGACATATTTAATAATATCAATCAATTAGTTTTAAGATTATCAGAATAGATATTAGAAACACTAAGAAAAGTATTGAATTTCTTATTATTCTAAAAGCTAATGTTATCAAAGCTACCAAAAGGTTAACAGTGCATCTTTATATATCAGTTATTATTATTTGTGACATACATATTATCTTTCTCTTAATTTTGTATATTCTGTAGAAGAGTTTCAAATGGTAATACACTATATAGAAGTACTTTGTAATTCTATAAAATTGACATGAAAATAAGGATAGAAAAATACAATATCAACCTTTGAAAATCTGTATTTTATGTTTCTGACCCCAAAACTCAGAGTCTTCATGTAGCTCTTAACTATTTAGGTGAGTGTGCTGGATTTTGCAAAGTATTTCTCTAAATGAGCAGATTTTTAAAAAAAATTCTATAACAATTTTAATTTGTAAAATGAAAATACATCAAACATCTGTTTTTTACCCCTAGCAGTTGAAAACTTCAAAACCTAGATAATATTTAACATAAAAAGCAAGTTAATGATTTTATAGCATGATCAATTGTACAATTCAGAGTCTTATCTGATCTTATTGACAATGAGAACTGAAAGAACTGTCTGTCTCCTGAACCACTGCCTCTTAAAGTGTGCTGTGGAAAAAGCCATCCCACATTCCCATGCTTAATAGAATTTATTTTTAAGTAATTAGAATTAAAAGGAGAAAGAAAAGTGCTAAGTGCAAGCCTAGAAACCAAAGAGGATTCTAAATACAATTGCATTTAACAACATTTTATTTAAAGTTGTAAATGATGCTACTATTTGTAAGTCTGATGCATATATGGGTACCTATATATAGTTTTCAACAATTCAGCAAAAAGAATGTTGCATACAGGGAAAAGAACAAATAGTATTTTGAATTAGAGACTAATTTCAGAAGATAAAAATGTTTATATCAGCTCTTAAGTAGGATATGAAGATTATTTTATGTTTGGCCTGAATAAATATCTCAGCAGTAGTCTGTTTCCAAAATTTTTCAGTTTTGCCATGACAAGACATGGCATGCCATGTCAAGATATTTTATATCAAAATTCTTATTGATGAAAATAATAAATTTAATTTATTGTCATTTTACTTCATATACTATACTTTGAGATCATTTAAATATAACTTATATTTTGTCATTTAGATTGCAGATGTCTCCTCTATCAGTTCAGTTCAGTCGCTCAGTCGTGTCTGGCTCTTTGTGACCCCATGAACTGCAGCACGCCAGGCCTCCCTGTCCATCACTAAATCCCAGAGTTCACCCAAACTCATGTGCATCGAATTGGTGATGCCATCCAGCCATCTCATTCTCCATTGTCCTCTTCTCCTCCTGCCCCCAATCCCTCCCAACATCAGAGTCTTTTCCAATGAGTCAACTCTTTGCATGAGGTGGCCAAAGTATTGGAGTTTCAGCTTCAGCACCAGTCCTTCCAATGAACATCCAGGACTGGTCTTCCTTTAGGATGGACTGGTTGGATCTCCTTGCAGTCCAAGGGACTCTCAAGAGTCTTCTCCAACACCACAGTTCAAAAGCATCAATTCTTCAGCGCTCAGCTTTTTTCACAGTCCAATTCTCACATCCATACATGACCACTGGAAAAACCATAGCCTTGACTAGATGGACCTTTGTTGGTAAAGTAATATCTCTGCTTTTGAATATGCTATCTACATTGGTCATAAATTTCCTTCCAAGGAGTAAGTGTCTTTTAATTTCATGGCTGCAATCACAATCTGCAGTGATTTTGGAGCCCCCAAAAATAAAATCTGACACTCTTTCCACTGTTTCCCCATCTATTTCCCATGAAGTGATGGGACCAGATGCCACGATCTTCATTTTCTGAATGTTAGCTTCAAGCCAACTTTTTCACTCTCCTCTTTCACTTTGATCAAGAGGCTTTTTAGGTCCTCTTCATTTTCTGCCATAAGGGTGGTGTCATCTGAATATCTGAGGTTATTGATATTTCTTCTGGCAATCTTGATTCCAGCTTGTGTTTCTTCCAGTCCAGCGTTTCTCATGATGTACTCTGCATATAAGTTAAACAAGCAGGGAGACAATATACAGCCTTGACGTACTCCTTTTCCTATTTGGAACCAGTCTGTTGGTCCATGTCCAGTTCTAACTGTTGCTTCCTGACCTACATAGAGGTTTCTCAAGAGGCAGGTCAAATGTTCTGGTATTCCCATCTCTTTCAGAATTTTCCACAGTTTATTGTGATCCATGTTGTAGTAAAAACTATTATTTTTTTCATATTAAACTGATCTTTATTATAGACCTGTGTTGAGTCCCAAGCTTCTATTTCCTACAATTTGACAAACTAGATGTCTGTAGAAACCCATACCATCAAGCACCACTAAATCTGCAGATTAAAACTATTGTCACTGTGTGTGTGTAATGTTTACATACACATAAGCATACATATATATATACACATGTGTATGTAAATACATATACAAGTACAAAATTAAGGGATTTGTTATAGGCCAAAGGTAATTTAAAAAGTACACATTCTTAGCAGAAAAAAAAAAATGCCCTGGGAACATATGACAAGACATGATGGTTTGGAGCAAGAGAATATTGGATTAGAGGGTTAAATAATATTGTAAAAGAGAAGGACAAATTTTAAAACACCTCTAACCAGAGCTCCAGGGAAGTTAGGAGACAACTGGAGAGAGATATTTTCTAAAACAGTATGTGGTGTGAATTTTCCTGAATTAATACAATTTAAGCATTCTTGGGCTCAGGAAGCCAATCCAATCCTGAGCTGAAAAAACATGGAAAGGTCTATATCTATACAAATTATTGGCAAACTGTAGAAAAGTAATAACAGAAAAATAATCTGAAATGGAGCTGTAAGAAAAAAATACAGAAATAAACTAGAAATGAATGACAAGAGAAACAAGAGTCAACTTTTTAAACAGCAACAATAGAAATAAGAAAGTGGATTTTATATTCAAAATTTGGTGGAAAAAAAAATTGTTCATCAGAATTCTCTACTTGGTGTTGTGAGCTGTACTGTGTCCCCCTAAACCAGATATTAAAATCCTATCACCCAGTACTTCAGAATGCGACCTTATTTGGAAATAGAGACCTTGGCTAATTAATAAAGTTAAGATGAGGTCATCCTGGTGTTAGGTGGGTACTTAATTTAATCCAGTGTTATTGGTGTTTTCCTAAACAGTGGGGGAAGAAACAAAAACATGTAAGAGAGAAGGCCATGGGATGATGTTGATAGAAATTTAAGTCTGGCAACTTCAGTGTAAGGGAGGCCAGTGATTGTAGGTAAACCAACAACAGGTAGAGAAAAAAAAGTGGATTCCTTTTACAGATTTCAGATTTTTAGGCAATCAAATTGGGAAACAATAGATTTCTGTTGTTTCAAACCGCTTAGTTTGTGGTACTTTGTTAAAGTAGTCCTGAGGAACTTGTATACCCAGAAATCTTACATGATAGTAATTAATGGACAAACTAACACTGAGAGGTTTTAATACTGACAAAATACACCTAAAAAATCAAGAAAGAAATGACTTTTGAAAGAAAGTAAAAAAGCAAGCCATGAACCAAAAAATAGGGCAAATTTTATGTCTATAAACAGACATTGACTGTATAAAGCAGCATCAAAGTCATATTCTTTTTACAGATAAAAGAAAGATAAAATTAAAAACCTGGATCACAATAATATAAAAGCCACCAAAGGTGTGTTTGAATTAAAGAACAGTTCTAAAGTAGCTACATTATTTGACATAAAGGTAAAATATTAACTTTAGAATTTGTGTGGTTAAGGCATATATTGAGCTTTTCTGGAAAAAGAAAAATACAATTTCCAAAATAATAATGTGGATAAAAGGAGAATGAAAAAGTTGTAAGAGGAATATCAATCAATTCAAGAGGTTAAAAATTTTTAAAAATCCATAAATATAGGAAAATGTAAAACTGCAGCAAGAGCTAAATTAAATATAAATTCAAATATTTTGTCACCACATTAAGTTTATTTGATTTTTAGTTTTATTTTCTTAATTGACAAACACCACTGTATAATTTAAGATGTAAGCATAATGATTTGGTTTACATATAATGTGAAATGATCACCAGAATAAATTTACTAAACATGCATTGTTTTTTATAGATACAAAAAGAAAAAAAGTTCCTGTGATGAGAACTCTTAGGATTTACTTTAAGAACTTTCATATATAACATATAGCAGTGTTAATTATATTGGGTAGCCCCGCACAGCTTGGCTTAGTTTCATTGAGTTAGACAAGGCTGGGTCCCTGTGATCAGATTGGCTAGTTTTCTGTGATTTTGGTTTCAGTCTGTCTGCCCTCTGATGCCCTCTCTTAGCGCCTCCTGTCTTACTTGGGTTTCCGTTACCTTGGACATGGGGTTTCTCTTTATGGCTGCTCCAGCAAGCGCAGCCTCTGCTCGTTACCTTTGACATGTGGTATCTCCTCTTGGCCTCTGCTCCTGACCTTGGACGTGGGGTATTTCTTCTCGGCCAGTGCAGCCACCTCTCCTGCGCTGCACAAGTCAACTGGAAATGGGAATGGCAAACCACTTCAGTTTTCTTGCCTTGAGAATCCCATGAACAGTAAGAAAAGGCAAAAAGATAGGACACTGAAAGATAAACTCCCCAGGGCAGTAGGTGCCCAGTATGCTACTGGAGATCAGTGGAGAAATAACTCCAGAAAGAATGAAGGGATGGAGCCAAAGCAAAAACAACACCCAGTTGTGATTGTGACTGGTGATAGAAGCAAAGTTCGATGCTGTAAAGAGCAATATTGAGTAAGAACTTGGAATGTTAGGTCCATGACTCAAGGCATGGAAGAGGTCAAACAGGAGATGGCAAGAGTGAACATCGACATTCTAGGAAAAAGTGACATAAAATGGACTGATATGGGTGAGTTTAATTCAGATGACCATTATGTCTACTATTGTGGGCAGGAACCCCTTAGAAGAAATGGTGTAGCCATCATAGTCAACAAGAGTCAGGAATGCAGTACTTGGATGCAATCTCTGAAATGACAGAATGACCTCTGTTTGTTTCCAAGGCAAACCATTCAATATCACATTAATCCAAGTATGCCCTGACCAGTATCACTGAAGAAGCTGAAGATGAATGGTTCTATGAAGACCTACAAGACCTTTTAGAACTAACACCCAAAAAAGATGTCCTTTTCATTATAGGAAACTGGAATGAAAAAGTAGGAAGTCAAGAAACACCTGGAGTAACAGGAAAATTTGGCCTTGGAGTACAGAATGAAGCAGGGCAAAGGCTAAAAGAGTTTTCCCAAGAGAATGTACTGGTCACAGCAAACACCCTCTTCCAACAACACAAGAGAAGACTCTACACATGGACATCACCAGATGGTCAACACCAAAATCAGATTGATTATATTCTTTGCAGCCAAAGGTGGAGAAGCTCTATACAGTCAGCAAAAACAAGACCAGGAGCTGACTGTGGCTCAGATCATGAACTCCTTATTGCCAAATTCAGATTGAAATTGAAGAAAGGGGGAAAACCACTAGACCATTCAGGTATGACCTAAATCAAATCCCTTATGATTATACGGTGGAAGTGAGAATTAGATTTAAGGGACTAGATCTGATAGACAGAGTGCCTGATGAACTATGGACAGAGGTTTGTGACATTGTACAGGAAAGAGGGATCAAGATCATCCCCAAGAAAAAGAAATGCAAAAAAGCAAAATGGCTGTCTGAGGAGGTCTTACAAATAGCTGTGAAAAGACGAGAAGTGAAAAGCCATGGAGAAAAGGAAAGATGTATCCATTTGAATGCAGAGTTCCAAAGAATAGCAAGTGGAGATAAGAAAGCCTTCCTCAGTGATCAATGCAAAGAAATAGAGGAAAACAATAGAATGGGAAAGACTAGAGATCTCTTCAAGAAAATTAGAGATACCAGGGGAACATTTTACAATAAAAGACAGAAACAGTATGGACCTAAGAGAAGCAGAAGATATTAGGAAGAGGAGGCAAGAATACACAGAAAAACTGTACAAAAAAGATCTTCATGACCCGGATAGTCACAAAGATGTAATCACTCACCTAGAGCCAGACATCCTGGAATGTGAAGTCAAGTGGGCCTTAGGAAGCATCACTACGAACAAAGCTAGTGAGGTGATGGAGTACCAGTTGAGCTATTTCAAATCCCAAAAGATGATGCTGTGAAAGGGCTACACTCAATATGCCAGCAAATTTGGAAAACTCAGCGGTGGCCACAGGACTGGAAAAGGTCAGTTTTCATTCCAATCCCAAAGAAAGGCAATGCCAAAGAATGCTCAAACTACCGCACAGTTGCACAAGAGTGAACATCGACATTTTAGGAATCAGAAAACTAAAATGGACTGGAATGGGTGAATTTAACTCAGATGCCCATTATATCTACTAATGTGGGCAAGAATCCCTTAGAAGGAATGGAGTAGCCATAATAGTTAACAAAAGAGTCTGAAATACAGTACTTGGATGCAATCTCAAAAATGACAGAATGATCTCTGTTCGTCTCCAAAGCAAACATTCAATATAATTACATCCTTAGTTCTTAATTTATCTTATAGATAGAAGTTTGGACCTTTGACCACTTTCATTCTATTTTCCCTCCCCCTAACCCTGTGTTTCATAACCACACATCTGCTAAGTTTGTTTGCTTTTTTTGTTTTTTGAAGTGTAATTGTAAGTATTTAAGTTACTGGTGTAAATTAAAGTGATTTGATATTTCTATACATTACAAAATGATCCCCACAATAAGCCTAGTTACCATTTGACACCATATAACAATGTTACATTATTATTGATTATATTCCCCATTCTGTACATTATATCCCATTGACTCATTTATTTATTTTGTAACTGGGAGTTTATATGTATATACCTCTTAATTTCCTTCACCAATTTCACTCATCATCTCCCACCCAGAGCAATCATCTGTTTTATCTGTATCTATAATTCTGTTTGTGTTTTACGTTAATTCATAATGCTTTTCAGATTCTACATATAAGTGAGATAATACAATATATGTCTTTCTCAGAGTTATTTTACCTAGTATAATTCCCTCTATGTTGTCACATTTAGGAAGGTATCATTCTTTTTTTATGGCCGATGAGTATTCCATTGTATACAAATACCACATCTTCTTTACCTAATCATCTATAGACGGGTTTGGGTTCTTAGGTTACTTCCTATTTTGACTATTGTGAATAATGATGCTTTTAACGTTGTAGCTCTTGTTGTTCAGTTGCTCAATCGTGTCGACTCTGCAACCCCGTGGACTGCAGCACGCCAGGCTTCCCTGTCCTTCACTGTCTACCTGGGTTTGTTCAAACTCATGTCCATTGAGTCAGTGATGCCATCCAACCATCTTGTCTTCTGTCGTCCCCTTCTCCTCTTGCCATTAATCTTTCCTAACACCAAGGTCTTTTCCAGTGAGTCAGCTATTGGCATCAGTTGGTCAAAGTATTGGAGCTTCAGCTTCAGCATCAATCCTTCCAATGAATATTCAGGATAGATTTCCTTCAGGATTGACTACTTTGATCTCCTTGCAGTCCAAGAGACTCTCAAGAGTCTTCTCCAACATTACAGTTCAAAAGCATCAATTTTCAGCACTCGGCCTTCTTTATGGTACAACTCTCACATCCATACATGACTACTGGAAAACCATAGCTTTGATTATACAGACCTTTGTAGGCAATTGATGTCTCTGCTTTTTAATACACTGTCTAGATTTGTCATAGCTTTTATTCCAAGGATCAAGTGTCTTTTAATTTCATGGCTTCAGTCATCAATTGCAGTGACTTTGAAGCCCAAGAATATGAAGTCTGTCACAGTTTCCATCGTTTCCCCATCTGTTTGCCATGAAGTGATGGAACCAGATGCCTTGATCTTAGTTTTTTGAATGTTGAGTTTTAAGCCAGCTTTTTCATTCTCCTCTTTCACCTTCATCAGAGGCTCTTTAGTTTCTCTTTGCTCTCTGCCAGAAGGGTGGTGTCATCTGCATATCTGAGGTTATTGCTATTTCTCCTATCAATCCTGATTTCAGCTTTTGCTTCACCCAGTCCAGCATTTTGCATGAGGTACTCTGCATAAAAGGTAAATAAACAAGGTGACAATATACAAGCCTTGACATACTCCTTTCCCAATTTGGAACCAGTCCATTGTTCCATGTCCAGTTCTGTTGCTACTTGACCTGTGTACAAGTTTTTCAGGAGGCAGGAAACATGATCTGGTATTCCTAACTTTTTAAGAATTTTCAGCAGTTTGTTGTGATCCACACAATCAAAGGCTTAAGCATAGTCAACGAAGCAGATTTTTTTTTCTGGCATTCTCTTGCTTTTTATATGATCCAACGAATATTGGCAATTTGATCTCTGGTTCCTCTGCCTTTTCTAAATCCAGCTTGTACATCTGGAAGTTTTCAGTTCATGTACTGTTGAACCCTAGCTTGAAGAATTTTGAGCATTACCTTGCTAGTGTGTGAAATGTGTGCAATTGTGCAGTAGTTTGAGCATTCTTTGGCATTGCCTTTCTTTGAGGTTGGAATGAAAACTGACCTTTTCCAGTCCTGTGGCCACTGCTGAGTTTTCCAAATTTGCTGGCATATTGAGTGTGGCACTTTGACAGCATCATCCTTTAGGATTTGAAATAGCTCAACTGGAATCCCATCACCTCCACTAGCTTTGTTCATCATGATGCTTCCTAAGGCCCACTTGACTTCATACTCCAGGATGTCTGGCTCTAAGTGAGTGATCACACCATTGTGGTTATCCAGGATATTAGGATCCTTTTTGTACAGTTCTTCTGTGTATTCTTGCCACCTCTTCCTAATATCTTCTGCTGTTAGGTCCATACTGTTTCTGTCCTTTATTGTGCCCAACTTTGCATGAGGTATTCCCTTGGTATCTCTAATTTTCTTTAAGAGATCTCTAGTCTTTACATTCTATTGTTTTCCTCTATTTATTTCCACTGTTCACTTAGGAAAGCTTTCTTCTCTCTCCTTGTTTTTCTTTGGAACTCTGCATTCATATGGGTATATCTTTCCTTTTCTCTTTTGCTTTTCCTTCTCTTCTTTGCTCAGCTATTTGTAAGACCTTCTCAAACAACCATTTTGCTTTTGTTTTTATTTGGGATGATTTTGATCACAGCTTCCTGTACAATGTTACAAACCTCTGTCCCTGGTTCTTCAGGCAGTCTGTCCACCAGATCTAACCCCTTGAATCTGTTTGTCACTTCCACAGTATAATAGTAAAGGATTTGATTTAGGTCATACATGAATGGCCTAGTTTCTTTCCCCTACTTTCTTCAATTTAAGTCTGAATTTTGCAATAAGGAGTTCATGATCAGAGCCACAGTCAGCTCCCGGTATTGTTTTTGCTGACTATGTAGAGCTTCTCCATCTTCAGATCCAAAGAATATATTCAATCTGATTTTGGTATTGACCACCTGGTATGTCCATGTGTAGAGTCATCTCTTTTGCTGTTGGAAGAGGGTGTGTCCTATGACTAGTGTGTTCTCTTGGTAAAGATCTGTTAGCCTTTGCCCTGTTTCATTCTGTGCTCCAAGGCCAAACCTGCCTGTTACTCCAGGTATCTATTGCCTTACTACTTTTGTATTCTAGTTTCCTATGCTGAAAGGACATCTTTTTTTTTTTTGGTGTTAGTTTTAGAAGGTCTTGTAGGTCTTTGTAGAACCATTCAATTCCAGCTTCTTCTACATTAGTGGTTGGGGCATAGACTTGCATTACTGTGATATTGAATGTTTTGTCTTGGAAACATAGGATTTCATGTATTTTAAATTAATATTTGTATTTCCTTTCGCAAACTTCCCAGAAAGAGAATCACTAGATCATATGGTAATTCTATATTTAATATTTTTATGAACCTCCATACTGTTTTCCACAGTTGCTTCACCAGTTTACATTCCCAACATGGTAGAAATGTTACATTTTTCTATATTCTCATAACCACATCAATTAAAAAATATATATCAGATTAAACTCACCAGGATGTGAACATAGTGAGGTCACCATGTACAATAACTCCATTAAATATAATGATTGAAGCATTGCAATTTAAGACAGAGATTATAACACTGGAAAAAAGTTCAAACCAAGTTTCAAAATTTGACAAAAACACAATGAAAATAGACAATTTTACTATTATTTTAGAAAATTTAAATGCACCACTCTCATACTAATATATCCAAAAAACAATAAAGAAGAAGAATTTTAATATCATCTCACTCTTAAGCAATTGGTCGTATATAAAACACTGCATCAAAGTCACATTCTCATCAAATCTACCAGGAAGTTCTGAAAATCAAAAAAACTTTGAAAAATGAAGATGCTTTAAAAATTAATAAAGTATTTAATGCAAAAATAACAATATATCATGGGGTCCGTTAAATACGTGGAAATAAAATGTATAAAAACAAGAAAACAACTAAGAAGGGATGGATATATATGCTTGAAGTA
Source organism: Bison bison bison (assembly GCF_000754665.1). Lineage (NCBI taxonomy): Eukaryota > Metazoa > Chordata > Mammalia > Artiodactyla > Bovidae > Bison > Bison bison. The sequence goes on along the minus strand of NW_011494711.1, from coordinate 279,859 downwards.
TTCTTATATTTTACATGAAGTGTCATCTATTATTCACAGATAGAATGTGATAGGTTTAAGATATATTCTGTATCTCTAGAGCAATTACTAGAAAACAAAAAGAAAGAAGTAAAACTTATAAGTCTACAGTGTGGGTAAAATGGAATTTTAAAGAATATCCAATTAATTTAAAATAAGAGAAAAAGAAGAAAATTGGAGTAAATATAGTTTGGTTAGCTAGCAAACAAGTAGCAGGATGACAGGTTTGAATATAAGCTTATCAGTAATCACATTAAATGTAATGATCCAAACATTGCAGTTAAAGAAAGAGACTATAACACTAGAAAAAACTAATCAAGAACCTGTTATATGCTATTAACCAGAGGTATAATTTAATCACTAAAACATATATAGACTAAATAAAAAAAATATACTGTTCAACCTCTAACTAAGTGAAAGGTGAAGTGACTATATTAATATCAGGTAGAGTAGATTTCAGGTTAAGAACTGTATCAGAGATAAAAGGACTAACATATCGATAAATATATCTATGTACCTATTACCAGAACTTCAAAATAAATGATATAACAACTGCTATAAATGAAAAAAAAACAACAAGAGAACAAATGGAATCAATTGTTTGGAAATTTTTACACTCCTGTCTCAGAAATTAATAATTTAAAAAGACAAAAAAATTACAGTAAAGTAGATGTGAACAATATTACAAACCAACTTGAGTTTAATTACATTTATAGGACACCACCAATCCTATCATCAACACCAGATCCATATCCTTTTTAGGTATACTGGAATATTGACTGAGGTAGCCTATATTGTAGGCCACAAAACAATATATTTATTAAGATATGTGTTACATACAGTAAGAATATAGAGAGACTATAGGCATAACTTTTTTATACACTTTGCTTTATTGTGCTTCACAAATCTTGTCCTTTTTACAAATTGAAGATTGGTGGAAACTCTGCCTCAAGAAAGTCTATCAGCTCCGGTTTTCCAACAGCATTTGCTCACTTCCTGTCTCTGCATCACATTTTGATAATTCTCACAGTATTTCAAACTTTTCTGTTTTTATTATATTTGATATGATAACCTGTGATCAGCAATCTTTGATATTACTATTATAATTGTTTAGGGGCACCAGGAATCATGACCATATAAGATAGCAAGCTTAATTTTTAAAAATTATGTAAGTTCTGACTCTTGAGAAACCTGTATGCAGGTCAGGAAGCAACAGAACTTTACATGGAACAACAGACTCGTTCCAAATAGGAAAAGGAGTACGTCAAGGCTGTATATTCTCACCCTGCTTATTTAACTTGTATGCAGAGTACATCATGAGAAACACTGGGCTGGAGGAAGCACAAGCTGGAATCAAGATTGCTGGGAGAAATATCAATAACCTCAGATATGCAGATAACACCACCCATAAAAAGTGAAGAACTAAAGAGCCTCTTGATGAAAGTGAAAGAGGAGAGTGAAAAAGTTGGCTTAAAGCTCAACATTCAGAAAACTAAGATTATGGCATCTGATCCCATCACTTCATGGCAGATAGATGGGGATACAGTGGAAACAGTGGCTGACTTTATTTTTCTGGGCCCCCAAAACACTGCAGATGGTGATTGCAGCCGTGAAATTAAAAGACATTTACTCCTTGGAAGGAAGGTTATGACCAACCTAGACAGCATATTAAGAAGCAGAGACATTACTTTGCCAACAAACATTTGTCTAGTCAAGGCTACGGTTTTTCCAGTGGTCATGTATGGATGTCAGAGCTGGACTATAAAGAAAGCTGAGCGCCAGAGAATTGATGCTTTTGAACTGTGGTATTGGAGAAGACTCTTGATAGTCCCTTGGACTGCAAGGAGATCCAACCAGTCCATCCTAAAGGAGACCAGTCCTGGGTGTTCATTGGTAGGACTGATGGTGAAGCTGAAACTCCAATACTTTGGCCACCTGATGCAAAGAACTGACTTATTGGAAAAGACCCTGATGCTGGGAAAGACTGAGGGCAGGAGGAGAAGGGGATGACAGAGGATGAGATGGTTGGATGGCATCATCGACTCGATGGACATGGGTTTGGATGGACTCTGGGAGTTGGTGATGGACAGGGAGGCCTGGTGTGCTGTGGTTCATGGGGTCACAAGGAGTCGGACATGACTGAGCGACTGAACTGAATTGAAGTTCTGACTACTCCATTCATTGGCTATTTCCCCCATACCTCCCTCTCTCCTTAGCCTTCCCTCTTTTCTGAAACAAAACTACATTGTAATTAGGCCAATTAATAACCTCACAGCAGCCTCTGCGTGTTCAAGTAACAGAAAGAGTCACATGTCTCTAACTTTAAATCAAAGGCTAGAAATGATTAAGCTTAGTGAGGCTTGTTGGAAGCCTAGACAGGCTGAAAACTAGGCCTCTTGCACCAGTTAGCCAAGTTTGAATGTGAAGAGAAAGCTCTTTAAGGAAGTTGAAAGTGCTACTTTAGTAAACACAGAAATGATAAGAAAGCTAAACAACCTCATTGCTAATATGGAGAAGGTTTTAGTGGTCTGGATAGAAAATCAAGCCAACCACAGCATCTCCCTAAGCTAAAGCCTAATCCAGAGCAAGGCTTTAATTCTTTTCAAGTCTATGAGGGCAGAGAGTGATAAGGAAGCTGCAGAAACAAAGACTGAAGCTAGAAGAGGTTGTTTCATAAGGATTAACGAAAGAAGCCATCTTCATAACATAAAAGTGCAAAGTGAAGCAGCAAGTGTTGATGTAGAATCTGCAATGAGCCATCTAAAAGATCTAGCTAAGATAATTAAGGAAAGTGGCTATGATAAACATATATTTTTCATTGGACAAACAGCCTGCTATAAAAGAAGATCTTCATAACCAGAGAGGAGAAGTTAATGCCTGGCTTCAAAGCTTAAAAAGAACAGGCTGACTGTCTTAAAGGAGTTAAGGCAGCTAGTGATTTTAAGATGAAGTCAATACTCAGTTACCTTCCTGAAAGTCTTGGATCCCTTAGGAATTATGCTAACTCTACTCTGCTTGTGCTCTATAAATGGAATACCAAAGCCTGGATGATAACATATCTGTTGACAACATGGTTTACTGAATACTTTAAGCCCACTGTTGTGGCCTACTCTTCAGCAATAAAAGATTTCTTTTGAAATATATTGCTTGTTTACAATGCATATGACACCCAAAATCTCTAGTGGAGATGTACAATAAGATGCATGTTGTTTTCATGCCTACTAACACAACACTCATTCTGCAGGTTATAAATCAAGGACTAATTTTGATTTTCAAGTCTTTTTATTTAAGAAATATATTTCATTAAACTACAGCTGCCTCAGATAGTGACTTCTCTGTTGGATTTGGATAAAGTAAATTGAAAACTTTCTGAAAAGGATTCACTCTTCTAGATGCCAGTAATTGCATTTTAGATTCATGGGAAGAGGTCAGAATATCAACATTAGCAGGAATGTGGAAGTAGTTCATCCCAGCCCTTATGGATGACTTGCAGGAACTCAAGACTTTAGTGAAGGAAGTACCTAGAGGTGAAGTGGAAACAGAAAGAGAACTAGAATTAGAAGCGGAGCCTGAAGATGAAACTGAAATCCTGCAATCTCAGGATGAAATTTGTACAGATGAGGATTTCCTTCTTATGGATGAGCAAAGAAAATAATTAATTGAGATGAAAACTACTCCTGAATAAGATGTTATGAAGATGTTGAAATTATAACAAAGGATGTATAACATTAGCAGGGGCAGGGTTTGAGAGAACTTATTTAAATTTTGAAAGAAGCTCTACTGTGGTTAAAATGCTATCAAACAGTATTGAATGCTGCAGAGGAAGCACTCATGAAGGGAGAATCAACAGATGCAGCAAACTTCATTGTTTTCTTATTTTAATAACTGCTGCAGCAACCCCAGGAGAAGGCAATGGCACCCCACTCCAGCACTCTTGCCTGGAAAATCCCACGGACAGAGGAGCCTGGTGAGTTGCAGCCCATGGGGTTGCTAGGAGTCGGACACGACTGAGCGACTTCACTTTCACTTTTCACTTTCATGCACTGGAGAAGGAAATGGCAACCCACTCCAGTGTCCTTGCCTGGAGAATCCCAGGGACGGGGGAGCCTGGTGGGCTGCCGCCTATGGGGTCGCACAGAGTCGGACACGACTGACGCGACTTAGCAGCAGCAGAAATGAAAAAATATGTCCACATACAACAAATAAAACTTGTTAGAAAACAAAAAGGCTTTATTCTTAACAGCCAAAATCTAGGCACAATCCAAATGTCTATCATCAGGCTAGCAGGTAAACAAATTGTGGTAAACTCAAACAATGGAATACAATGGAATTAATTGCAGTCAGGTAAAAGAAAGGGAGAACTAGTGATAATACATGATACCGCATGGATGGAGCTCATAACCAGTAAACTTAGGGAAATCAGCCAGACACTAAAGAGTATAAACTGTACTGTGCCTTTGGTGCAAAAGTATATGTGAAGCAAAGTACAATACGTGGTGACAGAAAACAGATCTGTGGTTTCCTGGAGTTGATTGGAAGAAGGAGGTTGACTAATTTGGGACACAAGAAACTTTATGAGTTGATGAAAAGATTCTATATTAATTGTGGCGGTGGTTATCTTATGTGCACATCTTTACAATATGCTTAAAATGGGTATATTTTATTAAATGCATATTAGGCTTCAACATAGTTTATTTTAAAATTAAACATTCTTACACGAAGATATGCTTTACAAATTGGTAAGATTTCTATCATTCTGCGTGTCCTAAACAGTTAACAATTGCCCTGAGCCTTACTCTTCTAAGTTCTTACCCATTTCATTAGGGTAAAATGCTGCAATGCACAGCACATTTAAAAAGAGCACAATATATGCTGATTCACTTTTTTCATTCACTCTTCCACTAACCTATAGAAATATTCTAATCAGAGAAATTGTGAGGCTTCCTTGGTAGCTCAGTGGTAAAGAATCCACTTGCCAATTGGGGAGATGGGTTTGATCCCTGGTCTGGGAAGATCCCACATGTCATGGAGCAGCTAAGCTCTACAACTACTGAGTACCTATGCTCTAGAGAGCCTGTGCTTTGTAACAAGGAAACCACTGCAACAAGAAGCCCACGCTCCACAAACAGAGAAAAGTCTGCACAGCGATGAAGACCCAACACAGCCCATAAAATTATGGCAAAAGAAAGAAGGAAAGAAATTGTATCTTCTGTCCTATTGTGATGATTTTCTAATAAATTTTATGTCATTTGTCACAATTCTTCCCCTAGGTCATGTCATTAGAACAGTCTTTTATCACCATGAAAACCAGAGTAATTTTTTTTTTTAAGTTCAGGGAGTGTGTATATATATATATATATATATAATCTCCTAATTCTCTTAGCTAAACAATATTTTATAGAAGTAGCAAGTATTTGTTGAATTGATTTAAGTTTTGATAGTTATATTCTGAGTAGTCTGAGTCAGTCAGTTACTAATTTAAACATTTTCCATTCAAAATGTGCCATACTCTGTGAAAATTATAGTAATAAAAAGATGAAAAAAGTGATTACACCATCTTGTAACTAACATTTCCAGAAAAACTACTGGAAGTATGGTTAATAGAATTGAACAGGAAGATTTCATGATAGGATAGTTATTTGAATGCTTTCTGAGTGACAGTTAATTTATCAACTGTTACTCTGAATATGGTTTTGATTTAGTTAAAGCCGTCATCATTTTATTGGAGAGAAAATCAGTTGAATTTCTTTTTGTCTCTTTCTTGAAGAACAAGCAACCAGTGCAGACATCCCTCTATAAATCTAGTATTTACATGTATAGCCACAGCTATGTTTAGAAACATACATAAAATTTTAAAATTAAATCTTATATAATATTGCATATATTACTAGTTTTCTAAACTTTTACAGAACCAAGTAAGTCTTCCTTGGTTCTACTCAGATTAGATACTATTTCTAACACTAAAAATGTCAGAACTAGTAGCCTCCATACAAAATCTCTTCTTTTTACTTCATTCAAGTTTGTCAAGTAGAGTCAAGCATAGTCTTCCCAAATTATCTGGAGAAACTCTCCAGATAATTTTGTTCATCAAAAAGTAGGCTTCTGGTTATACTAGATACTAATCACTCCAACTACTTTTCATTAGTAAAATACATAAAAAACAACCATAGAGTATCTGTAATTGTAAAAGACATTCCTTTTGCTAATATTCAGATATCTGATTTTTCATCCTTGTAAAGTAGAACCTTTTCAAAAGTGACTTGCTTTACCACATTTCAAAAATACATCCAGATTTCTTTTATGTGATTGTTAAAACCTGTGATTTCTCAGATGAGTCCATGTTTACCAGCAGGACTCCCCCAGGAAGGCCAGCTGAACATCCCTTGTACTTTCCCTTCACTGTGGTCAGTGAATCAGCAAGTGTTATAGGAGTTCAGGGTGAAATGCCAGGTGCTATTTCAACAGTCCTTCTTTCACAACATCTAGGGTGGGGTCATTCTGTCAGGCTCTGATAAGGTTACTGGAACTCACTTCCTAGGGTGGTCAAGTTGACATCCTCTACTCTCATGGTCTCTGAATGCAGAAGGTAGTCACAGAGACCTGGTTCCCTTTTTTGGGCAAAAGGCTACTCAACCACAAGCTGCTTGTTAAACTCTGCCTGGAAAATATTATTCACTGAAATTATGTCTCACTAGCATAGAGTTTAATTTTGTAATTAACCAAACCATCTGTCATTGCAAGCCTCTTTTAAGGCCATCCAAACGAAGAACTTTTACTTGGACAACCTTGCATAGTGAAAGGTGCTTTTTGTAATGAGTTCCTATGAGAAGGATATGGTGCTGTGTGTGTGCTGTGCTTACTTGCTCAGTCATGTTTGACTCTGTGACCCATTGGACTGTAGCCCGCTAGGCTCTTCTGTCCATGGGCTTTTTCAGGCCAGAATACTGGAGTGCTTGCCATTTCTCTCTCCAGGGATCTTCCCTGGCCCAGGGATTGAATGGTATGGATTTTAAATGATGACTACAAATAGACTGTCATTTTCCTTCTCCCTTTGATAACTTCCCTAACTCAGAACAAACTAATTTCCTAAAGAAAATTACCCTCTACCTTTCAGTAAATTATTGCTCTTTCCAAAAATTGTTTAGTTTTTTATGTTATAAAACTCATCTGCATGTTGTTGCACCAAAAGGTTGTCCATATGTATTTTCACTGTGTAAGAATAACAGAAATATTTCCTTGAAAACTTGGGGATAATCACTAAGCAAACAACAATTAGTATTAATCAGTTATGTAATTTATTCTTCCTTTGAGGTTCCAAGGTTTTCTGTCTTGATATTTAGAAAAAATGCAAATGCAAGGACATCAAGGAATCAGATAGCTTGAAGGGATAAAACATTATCAGTTGGGCATGTCTTGAATAAGGTTTGAATTGAGTTTGGATCTTTAATGACTATTAGGTCACATATCTGGACATGGTGCCAACCAAACTCTGAACCAAAAACCCAGACTGAATTTTAAAGATAATTTTTAACTTTGGTGGTTTTATTTTTGGATGGCATTAAAGAAGAAACTTAGAATTTTAAAAAATTGTATTGTACATCTATAACTTTATAATAGCAACATATCTACCTAAAAGGGTAAGGTTGCACAGAGGCAGAATTATTCTGATTCAGTTTACACAACTCTTTCCACATCTTAGAAGTTTATAACATTAAATTTTGATACTACCTTGTCCATAGGTAAGAAGGAAAGAAGGGAAGAAGAAAGGAAGGTGGGAGGAGGGAGAAATGGATAAAATATATTGTTTTATTGAATAGATGCCAGAAAAGTAATGGTAATCTACACATACTGACTATTAGTCTTTTCTACAAGACTTTGGTCCAACTGATATTTAAAGTTTTCATTAATACCTGAATATATGCTTTCATTGACAAGTAGAAGATATGGTCCTAGATTACTGACAGCATCTTAATATTTAATGCTACTTGCATAGATTCCTTATTAAAATGATTGGAATGGACAGAACATGCAGTTGTAGGTCCTGAAAAAAATTGGTTTGCACGGGTTAACTATTTTGCAATGAGATCAGTCTAGCTCTGCCACCTGCATTCCAAATGATTGGTCCCAAGAGAGTGATGATGTCAGTACGCCAACACCATCACATCTCAGTGTTTTTATACTGAGTCAGCCAAATGTGGGCCCACATTGGTCTGGTTTCTATTCTTCTGGCTGAAATCCATATAGTCTGGAAATGGTATTCTTTTTTTAATGATTAATGCCTCCTTTTATAATTATTTTACTTATCAGTTACTCTCTGAGAATGTTACCTGGATATGCATTGAAAATTATATGACTTCAACTCAAATGAATCAATTAGGTTTAATCTTCATGAAGTATCACAGCTAAAATCTCACTTATAACTGTTTAAGTATATAATCTACATGTAAACTTTATTTGTATAATTAATCTGTTGCCAGAAAATAACTGCCAGTAAAGGCAGAGAGAGAAAAAAAAGACAATTATTCCTAAATTTCAACCTATTTTAACCAATGGAAGAAAGCGAAAATCCAACTAGTTAATTCCAGATTGTGAAGATATGTACCACGAGTATTTCACAAAGCCCACTGAAGATAAATGCAGGAAACAGCCCACCATGATTAAAACAATTTAAGGGACTTTTACATTTTTAATTATATACCCATATTAATTTTATTAGAACATAACTGTTGAAAAACTGCTAAATGCATTTTTCATGCCATAGTTTTATTCTTAAAAGTTCTTTACTGGAAATCTATTTGCCTTTTTGAAGTATATCTGTAATGGTACTCCTTAGGTTTGGAACTTAAATTTAAGTGACAAATAAAGATCTTATGAACCTGAGCTAAGCTGTCAAACACTTAAGCTTTGAAGATCACTAGATGATTTTCTTAAAATAACAAAGAAACAAAAAGACAGGAGACAATCCCACTCAGTACTAAAACTTATACACACATAACCCATATTAAAGGAAAAGCAGTTATTTAACATCTTAAAGGTACATATTTGACTTCCCTTAGTAATAATTAAAGTAAAAAGTAGCAATCAATACTAATGAAGAAATTTTCTGCTTATTATTGGTTATTTAAGAGAATTACTTTAAAGAAAAAATCTTCCCGAACTCCCCTCTGACCCATCAGAATGAATCTTAGTAGAAAATAAGACAAGGTAGTAATCCATTATGACCTTAGATCAATTATCCTCAGACAGGGATCAGTTATAAGAAAAAAAAAAAGAAAAATCCACATCTTTTAAATGCTTCTTACTCTTACTATACAACATTGCAAAATTGTCCAGATTAAGCAATTATTCCCTTATGTTCTAAAGTATGTATTAAAATCCTGTAAATAAAGTCACCCACTCCAGTACTCTTGCCTGGAAAATCCCATGGACGGAGGAGCCTGGTGGGCTGCAGTCCATGGGGTCGAGAAGAGTCAGACATGACTGAGCGACTTCACTTTCACTTTTCACTTTCATGCATTGGAAAAGGAAATGGCAACCCACTCCAGTGTTCCTGCTTGGAGAATCCCAGGGACGGGGGAGCCTGGTGGGCTGCCGTCTATGGGGTCGCACAGAGTCGGACACGACTGAAGTGACTTAGCATAGCATAGCATAGCAATGTGATAAAGGGTAAAGAAACTATTCATTTGCACTGGAGTAAATACGTCTATCAGTTCAGTTCAGTTCAGTCACTCAGCATGTCTGACTCTTTGTGACCCCATGGACTGCAACACACCAGGCCTCCCTGTCCATTACCAACTCCCGGAGTTTACTCAAACTCATGTCCATTGAGCCGGTGATGATTTTCAACCATCTCATCCTCTGTTGTCCTCTTATCCGCCCGCCTTCATTCTTGCCCAGCATCAGGGTCCTTTTCAAATGAGTCAGGTCTTCATATCAGGTGGCCAAAGTATTGGAGTTTCAGCTTCAACATCAGTCCTTCCAATGAACACTCAAGACTGATCTCCTTTAGGATGGACTGGTTGGACCTCCTTACAGTCCAAGGGACTCTCAAGAGTCTTCTCCAACACCACAGTTCAAAAGCATTAATTCTTCAGTGCTCAGCTTTCTTTATATTCTGACTCTCACATTTATACATAACTACTGGAAAAATCATAGCCTTGACCAGACAAATGTTTGTTGGCAAAGTAATATCTCTCCTTTTTAATACACTGTCTAGGTTGGTTCTAACTTTTCCTCCAAGGAGTAAGCATCTTTTAATTTCATGGCTGCAATCACCATCTGCAGTGATTTTGGAGCCAACTTTTTCACTCTCCTCTTTCATTTCATCAAGAGGCTCTTTAGTTCTTCTTCACTTTTTGCCATAAGGGTGGTGTCATCTGCATATCTGAGGTTATTGATATTTCTCCTGGCAATCTTGATTCCAGCTTGTGCTTCGCCTGCCCAGCATTTCTCATGATGTACTTACTCTTCATGTAAGTTAAATAATCATGGTGACAATATACAGCCTGGATGTACTCCTTTTCCTGTTTGCAACAAGTCTGTCATTCCATGTCCAGTTCTAACTGTTGCTTCCTGATCTGCATACAGGTTTCTCAAGAGGCAGGTCAGGTGGTCTCATATTCCCATCTCTTTCAGAATTTTCCACAGTTTATTGTGATCCACACAGTCATAGGCTTTGGCATAGTCAATAAAGCAGAAATAGATGTTTTTCTGGAACTCTTGCTTTTTCAGTGATTCAGCAGATGTTGGCAATTTGATCTCTGGTTCTTCTGCCTTTTCTAAAACCAGATTGAATATCTGGAAGTTCACGGTTCATGTATTGCTGAAGCCTGGTTTGGAGAATTTTAAGCATCATTTTACTAGTGTGTGAGATGAGTGCAATTGTGTGGTAGTTTGAGTATTCTTTGGCATTGCCTTTCTTTGGGATTGGAATGAAAACTGACCTTTTCCAGTCCTGAGGCCACTGCTGAATTTTCCAAATGTGCTGACATATTGAGTGCAGCACTTTCACAGCATCATCTTTCAGGATTTGAAATAGCTCAACTGGAATTCCATCACCTCCACTAGCTTTGTTTGTAGTGATGCTTCCTAAGGCCCACTTGACTTCACATTCCAGGATGTCTGGCTCTGGCTGAGTGACTACACCATCATGATTATCTGGGTTATGAAGATCTTTTTTCTGTATTTCTTCTGTGTATTCTTGCTACCTCTTCTTAATATCTTCTGCTTCTGTTAGGTCCATACCATTTCTGTCCTTTATTGTGCCCATCTTTGCATGAAATGTTCCCTTGATATCTCTAATTTTGTTGAAGAGATTTCTAGTCTTTCCCATTCTATTGTTTTCCTCTATTTCTTTGCATTGATCACTGAGGAAGGCGTTTTTATCTCTGCTTGCTATTCTTTGGAACTCTGCATTCAAATGGGTATAGCTTTCATTTTCTCCTTTCTTTTCACTTCTTTTTTTTTTTTGTAAGCAAAGACAGTGAATTACACAGAGAAAACAATTTTACTGTTCAAATATATCTCTTTTCATTATTGAGTTACATATGCCATAATTATCACTAGTCCTTATGTTTACAAAACTGGTACAGATTGGGGAGGTTATATGTTGTTGAGTCATCTACTTTTGGGAATTTACCAGTGACGAGTTACTGCATTTCATCTCCCTTGCTCTACCTCCACACATATTTTCAAGCAGTTATAATCAGAACAAAAATAAATAAATATTGTAGAGTTATGGGCTCCTTAAAGAGTCAAATATCTTTGCAACCAAGTTGCAAAATAGCATATTATTTTTCTTAATGTTTTGCAATTCATCTGATTTCCAGAATTATAATATTCTCTCAAAAAATGGATAGAAGGTAAGTCAAATTATGTTTACCAACATTTTCCAGATTATTCAAATTAGTTATGAATGATTCCGTTCAAAAACCACCAATGGGTTTATTATTGATTACACTGAGAATAAAGATATTTTCATATTGGGCTTCTAGGATATTGGCTTCGGTACAAGTTATCAACAGCAAAATGACTGTCTCAGGATTTTAATATCCTATTATTTTTGCCACTGGTTAATTTCTGCAAGATACTCTTAAGGAATTGTCTAATGCTCAAGTATTTTTGCTTAATTTTGAAAAATTTATCTTTAATAGAATGCAAAACATGAGCTTTTGCATTTAGTTTTAGAAAATAAAGAACAATGGAAATGAACTTAATAATTTAATATTTAGTCAGAGATAAATAGTAAATATTCAACCATTCTTGGATAATAAACAATTTAGTTTTAAAGTTGAGTAAATTTGTCATTATTAAAATAATTGTGAGAATTAAAATGGTTAATTTTCTGTTTGTTGTAGATAGTTCATCTTCAACTACTTTGGAAGTATTTTTAAAAACATGCTTTCAGAATTCTTAAAAGTTACAAATTTTGTTCAGATACATTTGTTTCTGAAGCCTTCTTTACTGGAAAAAAGGCTAAAGGGAGACTATTTTATGCAGACCAGTTGTGGGAGTCTTTTCCCCCAAATAATTATTCTGACCATTTTAAATCATCTACTTTGTTGTTGTTCAGTCACTAAGTCATTTCCAACTTTGTGACCCCATGAACTGCAGCATGCCAAACTTTGCTGTCCTTCACTATTTTCCAGAGTTGACTCAAATTCATGTTCATTGAGTCGGTGATGCTATCCAGCCATCTCATCCTCTGATGCCCCCTTTTTCTCCTACCCTCAATCTTTCCCACTCCAGTACTCTTGCCTGGAAAGTCCCATGGATGGAGGAACCTGGTAGGCTGCAGTCCATGGGGTCGCTGAGAGTTGGACGTCACTGAGCCACTTCCCTTTCACTTTTCACTTTCATGCATTGGAGAAGGAAATGGCAACCCACTCCAGTGTTCTTGCTTTGAGAATCCCAGGGACGGGGGAGTCTGGTGGGCTGCCATCTATGGGTCGCACAGAGTCGGACACGACAGAAGCAACTTAGCAGCAACAGCAGCAATCTTTCCCAGCATTAGGGCCTTTCCAATGAGTCAGCGCTTCACATCAGTTCCCACAGTATTGAAGCTTCAGCTTCAGCACCAACCTTTCCAATGAATATTCAGGGTTGATTTCCTTTAGGACTGACTGGCTTGATTTCCTTGCAGTCCATGGGACTATCAAGAGTCTTCTCCAGCACCACGATTTGAAAGCATCAGTTTGATGTTCAGCCTTCTTTATGATCTCTAACATCCATATATGACTCCTGGAAAAAAACATTGTTTTGACTATACAGACCTTGGCCAGCAAAGTGATGTCTGTTTTTTAATGTGCTGTCTAGGTTTGTCATAGCTTTCCTTCCAAGGAGCAAGCATCTTTTAATATCATGCTTGTAGTCACCATCCACAGTGACGTATATACAGTATATACTGAGTAGGGCTAAATTTGTTCTTTCCATCTGATGTTTTGGTGTCACATAGACTGAACCATAATAGTTTGCATATTAGTTAAAAAAGTCAGTGTAGTATAATAAAGCATGTGGAGTGCGCCTTGTTCTCTCTTGATATTTTTTGACTTTTGTTTTTTGATATCTTGTAGCCAGGATTTTGAAATGTTAAACCCTCTATCTTATTTTATGAACCTGGGTCAATTTGCATTGACGATGTTTAATTACAGACTCCATCCCCAAAACAGTACTGCATATTTCACCAGATAGATTACTCTGTTGATGCTTGGTGTGTCAGCATCTGTCACTATGAGGAGCAATATGTGTTACTTCAGTCACATACTATACACACTGTAGTCAACTAAAATCTCAGTTTACTCATCAACTAAATGGGTTATACTTAATTCCACTGGGACCTATGAGTAGGAAATACAGTAGCTTAATATATTCTTCTCATAAAACAGGCAAAAATTGATATAGAACAAGCAAATATATATGTTAATTCTATTATTACCCTCATTTCTCTTATACCAGCAACTCATAAACAAAGTAGCTGAGAAGTAGAATCCTAATTTAACTGCATAAATCAAGGTTGGTTTGCACTCAGGTGGTAAATTCTAACAACTCCACCCGGTTTGCAAATATGGCTAAGAAACTTCTTTTTTTTTTTCTACTTGTTCTGTTCTGTTCTTTCCATCCTCCCCCCATACCACCTTCCCCAAATTAACACCTCCTACCCCCAACCCCAAACATTCTGGCTCCTCTTGATAGCTTATAAACCCTGTATCAAACACCTGTGTGTGTAATTTGTTCCAACAGAAAACACGATTTCTCTTCAGAAGCAAATAAAGCATATGGCATTTGATTCTCTAAGCACACTCTCAAATATTTTAAGCAACTTCTTGATTTTCATAATTCCGGCTCTGAAGTGCTTCCTTTTTTTTACCTCAATTTCAGAATTACTAGGTATCATATGATCATTGTAAAGCTGTGCATTTTGCAAATCAACCTCAATTATTATTAGCCTTTGCTTTTTCAGCAGGAGAAATAAATTCCCCACAGTGGCCATTCATTTGCCTCTCAGCATGATCTCGTCCCTAAAGAAACTTGAATCTGAATCTACTTCCTCTTTTCTGGTTGGAAAACAAATGTTTGGTTTGGGGCAAGCGTGTATGTGAGTTTTACATACACACACACACACACACACACACATACTCATACAGGTAGTAGCCTGTCCCCAGCATCACCTTATCCTTTACAGCAACTGCATATTCCCAGGAAAGGGACTTGTTTCATAGGAAAGCAAAGCCCTGGGATCAGTAGGTAAGCAATTTAGAGAACTTAAAAAATGCAAGTACTCCCTGTAACTTGCTGCACTCTGCCCTCATTCCTTCCCTCAAGCTAGAAAGACTTGGGGGAATGTTGCCAACCCATTAGCATTTCCAGAATTGAACATACTTTCTTGGAAATGTTGTCTTCCCAAGATAGTACTATTGGAATGGTAACAAGAAAAATTGAGCCCAACTTTACTGGCTTTCTCCAGGGTTGTGGGGAAGAGGGTAGTTTCATAGACCAGCTTTGGAGTCACCTATGACAAAAATCTGAAAGGTTAAACATCTATAGTTTATGATTTATTTTTGTCTTCTCGACTCTCTCCTGCCAAGAAGTCTTTGTGCAGGGACTGGTGAAAGCATGAAGACAATGCTTACATCTTTCAAGTCACAGTATTCAGAAAGCCTCCTCTTTTTCAGAATATTTCAAGGGTTATGTCCCCTTCATTATGTCACCTCAGAGGACTAAGGTGATTATGACACTTAACCATAAAAAGGAAAGAAAACATAAGAGAGACGAGTATAAGAACATGGTATTTAATTGAAAGTGCAGAGGCCAGTCACATAAGCGATTAACAAAAAGACTTCCTTGTCAGGAAAAAAGAAAGATTACACACATCAATAAAATAATTAATAAATGGCTTATAAAATACTTTTTGTTTTTCTTTCATTAACAGCTTTCACTATTATAACTATTAGTGGGGCGTGCCTTAAATAAACCATCCTAAAGGTAAGTACTATATGATCAATCTATGTTTAAAATCCTGCAGA
Organism: Bison bison bison; assembly: GCF_000754665.1. Lineage (NCBI taxonomy): Eukaryota > Metazoa > Chordata > Mammalia > Artiodactyla > Bovidae > Bison > Bison bison. Next base: position 264,320 of record NW_011494711.1, on the reverse strand, counting down.
TGGGGCATGATCACACAATAGATACATGTGTACCACAGTAAGTTGTCTTATTTTTTATGTAAAATACAGTATAGGAAAGCAAAGCCCTAGAAATTATATTTCTCATTTATAATAGATAATACAGTGCAAATAGTGTCCCTCTGGAATTGTGCAGTGTGGTGGCTCCCAAATTTTCATTTATTATTTTTGTTGGTCACTTCTGACAACACTAGTTCAACTATTCAATCATTCAGACATAATTTGGGATGAGGAAAGCATTTCATTTCAAAATCCCCCTCAATTAAAGAAAGTTAAAGAATGTCAAGCAGATGAGGAACATTATATTCTAATACACTTATTAGCAATATTTTTTCCACAGTATAGAGATGTAGGAAGATCACTGTATCTCCTCATATCTTTTTGTGATCTTCTAGAATCATTCAACATGATTTTGTGCCACAAGCCTATTAGTACCACCTAATCTACTCAAATCTAGTTTAAGTCAAGTGCAAGGAGGGCTGCTGCCCTACATTCTTAACCCAGAATTTTCAGTGTCACATTTAATTTTGGTTCTGTATCTCTTTCCTACTGCATTTCTAACTAAGGACTGTTTGAATATACTATTGTTTCTATTTGTAAATGTCTGGTAGCGGTTACACTAATTCAAATTGATCAGAAGCCATTTATATTCTTTGTGAACCCATAGAAGATGATGTAGCAAATCATTTAAAAAGCTTTCCTTATGTTTTGTGATATCATCATGACATGATGTAAAACACCATGGGACAGGTCGTATTGCCTTAGTGTCATTACACCTTTTATCCATAACCTGAAACCTCTTTTGTCAGTTAGCTAATGAGCTGATGTCTCCAAAGATTCTCTGCTAGGCAATGGTGGAATTCACAATTCGGATGGGAGTTGACATACCCTTTTCTCCATATAGAAAACATTCCCACATATCTGTTTTGCTCTTCCTCATTAGTTTGTTGAGATTCTGCAGCTTATTTTACCCAAGAAACTATTAAATAAATGCAGTAGAAAAAAGCACCTTTAACATGAGGCAAATAAATAGAAGACAGAAAACAACACTTCCACTTGGGCTTGGAAAGGTCATTTAAAGTTGAAGACATTTGCTATTTCTTAAGTTGTATTTTGGTAAGTTCATAGATACGGCTAAAATGACTCAAGTTTCAACCAAAACTATTTTTACAGGCTACCTTCCTTCTAGGTAGTACTCATTTCCAAAATCTTATCTTGGTTACTCTAGTCAATGGTGTGACTGGAAATGACTCAGTAATAGCCACTGAGGCAGTTTTATTCTGGGAATTATGTTTAATAAGGCAAAAAATAAACATGGCAAAATACTTCATGAGCAGAAGTTATTATCTTTATATCGAACGGATTGTCTAGACATGAACACACAGATTCATGTATCCAGTGATAGGTTTGCTGAGATTGAGGACATGTTCTATATTGCAGCATTTTGAATGTATTTTTCTAAATTCTTCATTAAATACTAAAGAAAATTTGCAACTAGAGTGAGAAACACACCAGAAATCTGACTCAGGAGGGTCAGGAACTTGAAACAACCAACCACCACGAACAAAAACAAAAATGTTAGGGATCTCAAGAAAAATGGTTTCCCTTAAGAGATCATGCTATAATCCTACATGCCATATTTGCAGACAACTTTCATTAGAAAGATTTCTTCTTAATGACTTTAAAACTACTGACTCAACTTGGCATGTGACTTAAATGCATGATAATTTCTTTAGAGACTTTTTTTTCCCCTTATGCCAAGTTTTTGGTCATAATGAATGTGGTAACTTCAGCATTCAGTGTAATAATGAGAAGATCAAAAGGCAGGATGTGCACTTTATATCATACTACAGTGTCTATAGCCTACTGTAATTACTCTATTAATGGCCTCTTGGTTTTATGGAGTGTTTCTTTTCTCCTGCACTGTTGGGTGGTTCTTTACCACTAGTGTCAGCTGGGAAGCCCCTAATAACATATTTTATCAGGTTTATTTAAAAAGTATTTTAGAAATGTTTATTGAATATTTACTATATTTCATACTATATTCTAATCATATTCATACACATTGTTAGACTTCAGAATACAGCAAAGAAGACAACGCATTTACAAGTGTGTAGAGACTAAACATTCAAAGTCACACACAACTAGAAAACTACACAACCAGAATTTAAACTCAGTTGGTACAGACTGTTAGGCCAGTGTTCTCCCATCACATAAAAAGTAATGAAAATCACAGGATTATTTTAGGACACAGCCCTACTTGGCTTCTAAAGTTTTAAAGCTTATAAATTATTCTTTTAAAGGTATCTTCCTCAAATTCTTATGTTGAAGCTCTAACCCTCAAGGTTTATGGCACTGGGGAAAGGGGTTTTAGGAGATATTAATAATTAGGGGATGAGGTTATCAGAGTGAGGCCCTCATAATGGGATTAGTGCCCTAATAAGAAGAAACACCAGAGAGCTTTCTCTCTGCCCCAATGTGTGCACAAATAAAAGATCATATGAGCAAACAGGGAGGTAGTGGCTGCCTACAAACCAGAAGAGACCTCAGAATAAAATCTACTTTGCTGACACCTTGATCTTAGACATCTCAGCTTTGAGAACTGTGAGAAATCAGTTTCTGTTGTTTTAGCCACCTAGTCTATGGTATTCTATTGTTATAACCTGAGCTAAGACACAATCATCTGAACCAAATTGACTACAATCTCATTTTAATTACTCAGGAGGAGAATTAGTGACTCTAATTCAGTATATTCCTTTTTAGTGAATGTGTTTGCTGTACATACTATTCTCCCAACCACAATCTTATGTCTATGGTTTATTGTTATTCTTATATTTGTATGTCTAAAAAATATTCAAGCATGACATGCTTTTATATTTAAAAAACTGTCTTATTCTACAGTTGTAAACAAATGTCAAACTCATCAGTCAAAATAATTCCTGAGGTTTTTTGATTGGACATTTTCTTTTCTCAGATTTTCTCTCTGGTGTCTATCAATTTGAGGAAAGAATAATTCATCAGCAAAAGACATTGATGAAAAATTTAGTAAAAGTCTGAGCTCTCTTCAGACTATGAGAGACAATTTTCATGTAATAATTTTAGTCATGTGATTTTAACTTTCAAAATATAGACTTCAACATTAAGAAAAGTTTGTAGGAAATAAATCACAATCATTCATTTTTTTTAAAGGTAGGCTCAGATTTTTGTAATCACAGGAGCTGAAAAAATAATAAAACATTCAAAGACAGCAGGGACTCTAATTAATCAGTATTATCCTTAAAATTATTTCTTACATTTGATAACAGCCAAATTTGCTTTATTTGCAACCTCATGACTATCTCAAGGCAACCTATCACAAATTCAATAAAGTCAATATTATCTATCTTTAGAAGCACATTTGAAACAAAATCAAAGCAAAATAGAAATGCTCTGTGAACTAAATCCTTAAATAATAAATGTTAAATGAAGAAGGGTGGACATGCTTTGATAACAATACTGTTTTCATCAGAGCAAACATCAAGCCTGTGAAATGCTATGCTATGAAATCACAGGAAAAGCTTTGCTGAGACAGGAGGCAAAACTCAGAACTGTGATATTGCTCAATGGTTTCTCAAGTCCCACTTCCACTTCTCTTTCTCCAAGTTATTTAAAGGTTTCAAAGTAAAGGACAGATAATCCACTGATTTTTTTTTCCCCTAATTTAGTAGCAACTCATTAGAATAGATAACTGGTAGCACTTTCAATTAAGTGTGCTCAGCTCCTAAATATGCATTGAATTTATATTTAAAGGATCTCTTACTGCATGGTAATTACATGGAGCAATGAAATGGCACATTCCAGGTTCCCTGGACACAGTTGTGTACCATTTGGGGAAACTGGAAAGGCTTGACCATGTTCCTTCCAATAACACATTCTTCAGTCATCTTCTAATCAAAATAATCTTCTCTAAGAGCAAAAGTAGTATGTTTTTACTATAGCAAACATGGAGAGTCAAGAAAAATACAAAAATGAGTAAAATTGTGTTCATTGTGTATATTAATATTAACTTGCTTCAGTCGTGTCCGACTCTGTGCGACCCCAGAGACGGCAGCCCACCAGGCTCCCCTGTCCCTGGGATTCTCCAGGCAAGAACACTGGAGTGGGTTGCCATTTCCTTCTCCATATTAATATTTACTAATTTTGAATTGTTTTTATTAGTAAAGCTAATAAATGATATGGTTTCTATAACTAAACCTCTCTACCCCCTAATGGTCAGTCCCCACCCCCAAAAAAAATAACAATTTCTGTGACATAAAATAATGTATTCTTTCTCTCTGAGAGTGTGTATTTTCCATTTCCTATATTTTAATGCTGCAAATTGATGTCAAATTTAATATGACATCATATCGTGGTCTTATTTCATCACATCACGCCATGATGCTATGCATATATCACATCACTAAATGATATAAAACTTGCATGGGTGATTCTTTTTCATAATAAATTCAGGAGAAGATATTTATTTGCTTTTTATAAATATTATTCAATGTCTTAATTTGAATATTCTATTGCCTGGATTGTGTGTTAGTTGTCTCAGCTGTGTCTGACCCTTTGTGACACTGTGGCCCATCAGGCTCCCATGTTCATGGAATTCTCCAGGAAAGAAGACTGCAATGAGTAGCCATTTCATTCTCCAGGAGATCTTCCAGACCCAGGAATTGAGCCTGGGTCTCTTGTATTGCAGATAAATTCTTCACTCTCTGAGCCACCAGGGAAGCCCATTGTCTGGACTATAGAGCAAAACAATAAGGAAATTCCATATTTTACTATTGTTTTAAAATAGAGTATTCAAAAATTCTGGAAGAGGCAAGGTCTTTATTTGTCAAAGAAGATATACCTTTGCTGAATTGATCCTATAAGCTAAACATTTGTCATTATGATTTTTTTTTAAATTAGACATATACGTAACTCTAGCTAATCATAGTGGGTTGATATTGACTTACTCTATAAGACCATTTCAGCTTCTACTGAAAACTTGTTAATGAATGTGCCTGAAGATACTCATGTGCCCCAAGTGAGAGGCAGATATATGGAAGTATGCTATCCTTCCATCCCCTAGGGAAGTTGTGTAGGACAGGGTCTGCTGAAGCCCCTGGGGCTAGATGCCATAGGCCACTGGCAGCCACCACTTTTACCCTAATTTGTTACACTAATAATTTGCCTTTTTTTTTTTTTTCTGTTAAAAGGATTGGGAAACTGTTTTTTGTTTTAAAAACTATTTAGTCTATGTTCTTGTGTATATGAATCATATGACCAAAAAGGGATCCTGACCAGATCTACCTTAGTGGGAGGAAAATACTACTTCCACGAGTGTTTAGCTGTCTGCATTATCCTGGGTTAGCCATAAGATAAAATGCAAATCGCAACAAGTGTGCCTTTACAATTTATAAACTTACTTTTTATTTACCTAAACTCTTTCACAAGCCCATGTGATCTATAAAACTTCATTCAGGCATCAGTCTGGGTGCAGACTTCTTCATCTCTGCTGTCTCTCACAAACATTTACCTGCATCAAGTTCCATTCTACCAAGTCAGTGTCCTGCTGGATGACTAGTAATTGGACAAACCATTTGTAGTTACATGGTTTGATGAACTAGTCTATTTAGATAACATTTGCATTTTAACAGATACTATCAATTCTGCTTGATGGTAAGGAGTTTATCTGATGTTTGTTTGCATAACCACTCAAAAATCCCTGGTTCAGAGCTAGTGCTCAATTTTGTTTGTTTGCTTTTTAATGAATTAATAGATGCACTCTAGTAGAAAACAGAGAAAGCAATGGCACCCCACTCCAGTACTCTTGCCTGGAAAACCCCATGGTCGGCAGAGCCTGGTAGGCTGCAGTCCATGGGGTCGCTAAGAGATGGACATGACTGAAGTGACTTAGCAGCAGCAGTAGAAAAAGATAATTGCAACAGAAAATGTAATGTTCTTAGATTCATAATAACTGGTTGTGTAATTGTCCCATCTACAGGGTCATCAGTACTTGTTAAGAATAAGAAAACTTTCCTGGTGGAAGAAAAGAGAAATTATAAATGTATGAGAAGTGAAGATCAATAGTTCTTAAACTATCATGTCTAGACTGGACAGTGTAAAGAAAATATGTCTTGACATCTCTCCCTAAATGATGCAGAGTCTCAAACACCTTTTTAAAGTGTTAATCTGGACGCAGAGCTGACGTGATGGCGTCAGGCGCCGCGGGAGCCGCTTCCTGTTGTCAGTGGCCGGGAGGCCGCGGCGTCCCATCCGAGGCTTACGGGCTGCAGCGGCTGGCAGTGCCCCCGCCCCAAATTAAAAAAATAATAATAATAATAAAATAAAATAAAGTGTTAATCTTTTTTTTCAAGAGCATTTTCGAAGGGTTTGTACCATGTACATAACCAATAAAACTAAGATGTGTCAATTGATGACATAAGATATCTCCCTACTTTTGTTTCTTTGCTATTGTGACACATTTTACTTTGAAACCAAACTTTTCACATTTGGATGGGAACAGAGTATGTTCTTTAAATCTTGGTAAGGAAAACATGCAGCATGGCTTTGGATCAGAGGACATAAGGTATTTCTCTCAGTAGCAAGCCAGTTTTCAAGAGGGGGCGGTGTGCTCCCGGCGCCCATCTGCATGGGTGTGAACAGACCTTCCACCAGGTGTCTACCCCAAGAACACACAGATGTAGAACAAGGAGAAGGTGTCCCCAGTGGAGAAGAGGGGTGGCCCTATGATAAATTACACAGACACGGTGTTCTAGCTGGAAATTTCACCAAATTAATAGGAGAGGGAAAGCAAATAACACCATGACTCATTATACACAAAGCATTTCTCAATTATAGGTGGGACTTCAAGTAAAATGGATTTATTAAGATCATAATTATTCAGTATCATAGTCGTTATCTTTAGCAATCAGGGGCACATCAAGAAATAGAAGGTATAATTTCTGCCTTAAAGAGTGAACAAGTGAGTTAGGGATAAATAAGCCCTAACATGAAAAAGAGAAGAAACGATTAACTTTAGTAGGCATTTAAGGTAAGATTCAATAGGTGGTGCCGTATAATCATATATAGGCATTTCTTCCTAGGTGGTTCTTCTTAGGCATTCCTTTTGAAGGAATGTAAAGCAATAGAGGGATAATAGCAGAATGAAGAACTGAGTGATAGTGGATGGTGGAGTGCGGTGGTGAAGAACACAGGCCTTGAATTTAGACTTTGTGTAGAAGTCCTAAATCTACCACTTATAGAAAGAGGAAATGCAATAGAAAGAGGAAAATAAGTAAGAGGAATCAAAGCAGGTTCTGTGAGTGGTAATGCTGCTGCTAAGTCACTTCAGTCGTGTCCAACTCTGTGCGACCCCATGACGGCAGCCCACCAGGCTCCCCTGTCCCTGGGATTCTCCAGGCAAGAACGCTGGAGTGGGTTGCCATTTCCTTCTCCAATGCATGAAAGTGAAAAGTGAAAGTGAAGTCACTCAGTCGTGTCCGACTCTTTGCAACCCCACGGATTGCAGCCCACCAGGCTCCTCCGCCCATAGGATTTTCCAGGCAAGAGTACTGGAGTGGGGTGCCATTGCCTTCTCCGTGAGTGGTAATAAATGAACCTAAACAAGAAGGCAATAACAGGGAATAGTCTTAGGTTTGAGTGTCATCCAAAGATGTTTTTCCAGTAGACAGTGGAGAGCCATTAATGGGAGAAGTTGTCCATAAAGGCAGGTGATAGCCTTAGACCTGGACATGAGGAACACCACACTTTAGATAACTTCACATACAAGAGACACAAAACAAATAAATGTGTTCAAATACAGATGAGTGCTTCTGGCTCTCAACAGAGGCACAGTAAGGCCCATAACTCTTAAGGTCCACTTGATGACTCACACCATGCTGGTCTCAAGGAAATGTTTTTTCATATCTTTACCTTATGTCCTTGAAATAAAAGAAAATTGCATCTGAATGTCTTAGAGGTAGATGTGAAGGGCTTGCTCCTCCTGATACTAAAGGTGGGCAGTGCTTTAGAGAGTAGAGAACATGAACAGAGAGGCACCAGGTAAGGAAAAAGACACAATTAACTTGTCAAATTCTTCCTCTCAGAGTGCATGCATGCAATATTTTTTATGTAAAATATCATTCCCCAGGAATATCAAACATCCATTTTGGGGATTGTTTTTCATGTTGAGGTTCAGGAGAGATTCATGAATTAGCACAATATTTATATTAGTTACATTATGGTTGAGGGATATTTTTCAGTGTTAAACAGTTCACAGTTAACATTTTTTTATATGTAGGTCTAGACATAAAGTGAGCTTCCCTGATGGCTCAGCTGGTAAAGAATCTGCCTGCCAATGCAGGAGACACAAGAGATGTGGGTTCAATCCTTGCATCAGAAAGATCCCTGGAGCAGAAAATGGCAACCCACTCCAGCGTTCTTGCCTGGAAACTTCCATGGACAGAGGACCCTGGCATTCTACAGTCCATGAAGTAGCTCAGTTGTGTCCGACTCTCTCTGCAAAGAGTAGGACAGAACTGAGTGTGCATGTGCACACACCAGATGTAATGAAGTACAACTTCTTCAGCTCTGGGTCAGATGAGCACAGAACAGAACTCTAATACTTTTATTTTTGCACAGCGTTTAATATGATTTAATAAAACTTTCAAAATTTAAACTAAATT
>NW_011494711.1:243919-255506 GCF_000754665.1 Bison bison bison | reverse complement strand
CTAAATTTTTTATTTGATTTAAATATTTGAATTTATATTTAGTAATTGTAATTTAAATTTGATTTAATTTCAATAGATAATTTTGGCTAGTTCACGATATATTTTTGAAAATATGGAAAATCTAATTTTTAATTTTTTAATTTCCTTTCTAAGAGTTATAAAATTATGTATAAATAGAACTCAGTGAATATTCAAGCTGGTTTTATAAAAGGCAGAGGAACCAGAGATCAAATTGCCAACATCCCTGGGTCATCGAAAAAGCAAGAGAGTCCCAGAAAAGCATCTATCTCTGCTTTATTGACTATGCCAAAGCCTTTGACTGTGTGAATCACAATAAACTGTGGAAAATTCTGAAAGAGATGCAAATATCAGACCACCTGACCTGCCTCTTAAGAAACCTATATGCAGGTCAGGAAGCAACAGTTAGAACTGGACATGGAACAACAGACTGGTTCCAAATAGGAAAAGGAGTATGTCAAGGGTGTACATTGTCACACTGCTTATTTAACTTATAACTTATATGCAGAGTACATGATGAGAAATGCTGGGCTGGAGGAAGCACAGGCTGGAATCAAGATTGCCAGGAGAAATATCAATAACCTCAGATATGCAGATGACATTACCCTTATGGCAGAAAGTGAAAAAGAACTAAAGAGCCTTTTGATGAAAGTGAAAGAGGAGAATGAAAAGGTTGGCTTAAAGCTCAACATTCAGAAAACTAAGATCATGAGATCCAGTCCCATCACTTCATGGGAAATCAATGGGGAAACAGTGGCTGACTTCATTTTGGAGGGCTCCAAAATCACTGCAGATGGTGATTGCAGCCATGGAATTAAAAGATGCTAGCTACTTGCAAGAAAAGCTATGATGGACCTAGACAGCATAATTAAAAAGCAGAGACATTACTTTGCCAACAAAGGTCTGTCTAGTCAAGGCTATGGTTTTTCCAGTGGTCATGTATGGATGTGAGAGTTGGACCATAAAGAAAGCTCCAACGCCAAAGAATTGATGCTTTTGAACTGTGGTGTTTGAGAAGACTTTTGAAAGTCCCTTGGACTGCAAGGAGATCCAACCAGTCCATCCTAAAGGAGACCAATCTTGAGTGTTCATTGGAAGGACTGATGTTGAAGCTGAAATTCCAATACTTTGGCCACCTGATGCGAAGAGCTGACTCACTGGAAAGACCCTGATGCTGGGAAGGATTGAGGGCAGGAGGAGAAGGGGACAACAGAGGATGAGATGGTTGGATGACATCACTGACTCGATGGACATGGGTTTGGGTGGACTCCAGGAGTTGGTGATGGACAGGGAGGCCTGGCGTGCTGCAGTTCATGGGGTCACAAAGAGTCAGACATGACTGAGCGACTGAACTGAACTCAGTGAATGGGATGGCATTTTATTTTTTTATCATTAAGCATTGTCATTAGAATTAAAATAATATAAAAATAATGACAATGGTAATATTTAGCTAAAATTAAGACAAAAATAAACTGTACTGAATAAATAAAAATATATTAATTCACATATCTTTATTTTATTAGTCAAATAAACTTATACCAGTCCATCACAGAACAACCAGAAATTCAAAGCAATAATTAAATTCTATCTTTAATATTTTACTTATTTTCAGTCATTAAAAAAAAGAACTTTAAAATACATCTAATTTTGTCCTCAGTTCTGTTCTGCTCAGTTGCTCAGTCATGTCCCAACTCTTTGTGACCCCATGGGCTGCAGCAGGCCAGGCTTCCTTTTAGATCACTAATTCCTGGAGCTTGCTCAAACTCATGTCTATCAAGTTGGTGATGCCAACCAACCATCTCATCCTCTGTTGTCCCCTTCTCCTCATGCCTTCAATCTTTCCCAGCATCAGGGTCTTTTCCAGTGAATCAGTTCTTCGCATAAGGTGGCCAAACTATTGGAGCTTTTGCTTCAGCATCAGTCCTTCCAATGAATATTCAGGACTGATTTCCTTTAGGATGGACTGGTTGGATCTCCTTGCAGTCCAAGGAACTCTCAAGTCTTCTCCAACACCGCAGTTCAAAAGCATCAATTTTGTCCTCATGAATGTGCATTTCACAAAGATGGGGAAAATTTTGATTAAACAGCTTTTAGCTAGACTTAATTTAAAAAAAAATAGACATATTCTTTTGTGAGCCTTTATATTCATTTTTGCCTTAGACTCTGTGAGTCTAAGATCAGAAGTAGTTAAGAAATATTTCAATTAAGTACATTTTAGTTACTAGGAAATCTTCTAAGGAGAGGTACAAAACTCTTGCTCCCCCGTCCCAGTACCCCTTTTTCTAGGCTCAAGAATAATTTTCGTTACTAATTTGGTTTCTTGATTGTTCTGATAAAAGGGCTGTTCCTGGGAGTTAACATGAATGTCCTAGTCCTAGGACAAGAATTAGCTCATGTTGTAAATGAACACATTTGGAGTCTGATTTAATACTAGCTGGATAAGATTAGTTAGCCAGTCCAATGAAGCCAATTACCTCAAGTTTCTAAGCTGACCCCACCAAGCACAACATCCTCAAATTATTGACCTCACCAATAAGAACTTGCCCCTCATGTGGCCCTGAGTGTCTTCCTTATACTGAAGCCACAACAGGGTTGGGCAGGAAGGACTCACAGACAGCAGCCCCTCTGCACTCATTTCTCATGTTCTTCTGTTCTCTTACAATCAGAACATCAAATTATCTTTTGTAACTAACTGAATCTAAATAAACAATCAAAGCTAATTTTAGAAAAATTCTCTTTAAAAGAGTCTAAAATACTTCTCCCACAATTCATTAGGGAACTGTTCTCTGTATGTGAGAATAAAAGGTAGGCAATTTGAGTCTGTGATCCTTCTGAATTACCAAAATTAGTCAAAATCACATGTTCTTAATAAATGGCTGTGGGGAAAAAAGAGGGTAATATCCAGTTTGACAATTTATGGCTTAGATGCTGCTGCAGGTTGACAACTGCTTTCAAATTCTTTTCTACTCAAACTTTATATAAAAATGCCTATTAACTATAGAGCTATAGTTCAGTAAATAACTGTTAAATCTCAATAAATTGTGATTGAAAATTTAATTTGTTTTCAATTAAAAACAATAAACATGTCAAATACAATAACTCTTTACTTGTGACAATTAATATGCAGCTGAAAATATTTATCCTTTTTTTCTTTTTTGACCAAATCAATGCAGAAATACCAAAAATGTATAAATAGATATACTTAGAAATTAATTAGTTAAGGATAAAGCATAACAAGGTACTTTCTAGAAAAATGAGTTGGGATGAAAAAAGAATATACACATATATGAATAATAGTGGCTTTTTCTCAAGATACTGATTATGATTCAAATAATTTAAGGTGGGTTCTTTTTTTCTTGGAGAACTGTACTTCAAAATTTCACTTTGGTTATATAAAACTTCTAAAACTGCTAACTCTGTTAGCAGTTCTTAACCTTTTGAGAATAAAATTAAATCATGTCTAAATATTAAATTGTAGAAGGTAAAGGGGAAATAATATCAGAGATAACAAATGGAATTACATCAGGACTTAAAAACAAGTTTCCAAATGACTAAAGTAACTGAATACTCAAAAGAAAGAAAATAAGAACTTGGAGTGGAAACAAATGTTGGATGTAGATGACTAAATTTACAACCCAAAATGAACTCAAAATTGCTACCAAATAAATTGTACAGGAATCTGAATCAATAGAATGTGAACCAAATAAATTGTATAGGAATCTGAATCAATAGAATGTGAACAAATAGCACTATGTAGTGCTATTTCATAGAAATTGATTAAAAACAAGGCAAGGACAGAATTAACCTAAACCTAATAGAATGTCAGACACACAAAGTGAAAGTAAGAGTTGAATCAACCATCCAAATACTTCTACTTCCCTAAATGCTGCTGTCTAAAAATCAAGAAAACTGAAGCAAAATTATTCTAGTTTGAATCCTGAATATTTTCCATATTCTCCATGTGACAGTCTGTGTAAATCTACATTTCCATAAATACAATACTTTAAATCTGCTTTGGTAAACTCTAAAACTAGTAATAGTAGTAGCATTACCTAAGCTTTTCCAATATGCAGAACACTGTGCTATGCATTCCTGATGTATTATATCAACTATTTTTAGGACCACACTGGAGAGGCAGAGGCAAAAGGAAGATGAGTGAACTAGCCAGTAGATAGAGAGTCCAATAAGTGGGGAGCTGCAGATGCCACCATGTGTGGCTGACTCAGAAGAGCAGGACACACTTCACTGCACTAGATATGTATGAAGAGCTGATCCTAGAGAAGAATTTTAAGGGGAAAGAGCTTGTCATCTGCCCATCAGCACCACTTAGAACTTCCAATGAAAGGAACAAGTTGAGTTGAATAGGGCTAAAACTAATATGGAAAATATTATAGTCCAACAGAGGACATTAAGACAGTTCAGCAATATTTCATGGTTAGCAGAGTTAAAGGCAGCTGAGATATCTAATAAGATGAGTACAGTCAAAGACCCTATTTCAGAGTTAATAGGCAGATCATTACGAGCTTTGACCAAAGCAGTCCCCATACTGACCTAATCAAAATCCAGAATGAAAATTATCATAAAGTGCATGATGAACCAATTAGCCTGGAGCTGGGTTGCTTCTATCTGCTCAAGTATCTCAGCTGGGAATGGTAAATTAAAAACTAAAAGGAAATGAAGAGGAAAAAAGCACTAGAAGGCAGGAGCATTAGATTAAATTCTGGGCCCTCCTGCAAAAGTTTCAGAGAGATCTCTTTTGCTTCATTTACAGAAAAACAGGCAACATATACACAGATTTCTGGCAAATAGCAGGTACCCCTATGCGGGCCTCCATTGACCTCAGAGGTACACAGGTAGTACTTGTATACCACTTGGCTAAGAAAGAAGTGTTTTCTTTCACTATCTTAATGTTAAATGCCACTTATTGAAATGTTTTAAAAAATAGTATGGGGGTGGAGTTTTGAACTTTAAGTTGATAAAGATTTTGTAAAGGAGCAAGTAACTCATTTGAACCAAAGTTAAAATTTTAACTGGAACCCTATGCAGAAATAATAGCTTTATTGCTTCCTGATTTACCTACTTTTTTTTTTTTTGGTCAAATCTGGAAGAGAAATTTAAAAGTAGAATTTTGGTGAAATATTAAAGAATACCAAAAAAGTTATAAGATTGACAGGACACTATTCTCCAAAGGCTTTCTTAGCTTTGAAGAAGTCTAAGAAATGAGGTGAGACTGAATTATGTAGAAGAAAGAAAACAAGCAGAAGAATAGATGGGGAAACTACATGTAATCTGCCATTAACTAACCATTTTGCCATTATTAGTTTCCTTTCCCTAATTTAAGCGTCATTTTAAAAATTAATTTGCTTATTCTTATTTTTTTAATTCAGTGAGAAGGTTAAGCTCACAGTGTTATAAAAAATTTCTAGCTCAAAAATGTTCTCATTTTCAAAATTTATTTGGGCATTAGTAGGAAAATAATAACCATAAAATGGAGGAATTGTCTCAAACATGCTTTGACTGCCTTTCAAATACAATCAGAGAATGTTTGTTTATTTTCTAGTTTTCTGGTAAAGCCTGAATTACCTTTTCTTCCTTTTCTTATGTGTTATTCCCTTCAAAATAGTTACTTAAGAATACTGTACAGTATTGAACCCAAACACCATTCCATTGCTCTAAACTTTTTGGAAGTGCATTCATAAAAAAGTCAGTAGAAATACATTATCACTTAGAAGTCACAAGTCACATTCAAAATTATAACTCCACTTGGTCACCATATTGAATCTCAAATTACATTAAGCTCTTTTATTAGAAAAATTAAAAAAAATTAAGTTTCAATGTTGAACATATGCTATCTAAAACTATTTTACAGAAATCTATTTATGCCACATCCATAAATAAATTTAAAAAAGAAGAGGAGGAGGAAACAGAGAGAGAGAAAGAGAATTCTAAATAATTTGCAACAAACTAATTTCCCCCCTAAACATTCCTGGCCAGGAGAGAATTGTCCTGCTACATGAATAGATTATCTTCTTGGGGACATACTCATATGTGTCTTTGAATCTGAAACTGTTAATCAATATTACCAGACATGTTTCATAGCTGGGTCTTTTAATTTATCTCCAGATGGTAAATTTGAGTCAAAGTTAGTTTAATAAAATGGTGTGGGCATTAGAGTCAGACACACTTATGCTGAAAACCCAGTTTCACCACTTGCTAATTATGTGATTTCAAGCCAGTTACTGAGCCTCGGTCCGTCAACTTATAATTATGGGAATATTATCTGATCATGGAGCTATTTTAAGAATAAGAAAATGTGAAAACTCTCAGCACAATGACTGGAACAGAGTGGCTGCTTGAAGGTTGTGGGAGCTGCTTCGCAGTTCCTTATTGCCTCCTCATTTGTCATAGAGAACTGCTTTGCACCTCAGTAAAGAGACTCCATACACAGGTTAGATGGTGGCAATTTCAGCTACAGATAAAACCAAATCTTCAACAATGAAATAAAGTGCTGATTAGGAAGAAGCTAGGTTAAAATTGGGCATCTTTGTACCTGATAATATTCACTAGGAAATGGTGACCAGAAGGAGGTCAGAATTCTTGCAAAATTGACAGGTACCTTACCTAGAACCCTGACTCTTACAAGAAGACATGAAGGGTTTCAATTTAGTGCTTGATTTAAAGGTCAGACTCTTTTTATCAGAGTGACATCTCCTTTGGGACCTAATGACAGGAATTACAGTACATCTGGCAATTATATATTTGTGTAGGAGTGAAGGGCAGGGATATTCAGGTGCTTAAACATCTCCACAAACTTAGGACGCACTACCTTTGCCAAGATGGCAGAAACACTGAAGCCAGGGAGAGAATTCTAGTCTTGCTGGAATTCAATACAGCTTCCTTTTGAATATCCTTGTGGATCTGGTTACTCTCAAACAATTCATGTGCTTCCACACACACAGACTAAAAGATGAAGCCATTCTGGGAGCAAAGTAATTGACAGATAAATATTATTGATTGCATTTAACCAAATATCTTGAGAACATCAAGGATCTGGTTGGGCAGAGAGCACAGACAACATGGATGGCTCTGCAATTGACATGCAGTTCTTCCCTCTCTTGCAGAAATTTGCATAAAGTTTTTCTTTCTTTCTTTCTTTTTTTTTTTTCTTTGTCAGAAAAAATTATGAAAGTGTCACTTTCCCTTTGCAGTTAATTCAGGAGAGATCCTCAATTCGAGCAGGGCACATTTTCATGCAAATACAGCAGCACAGTTTCCAGCCCCCTAATAGCTTCTTACAAATGATGTGCCATTACAACGAGGTTTATTTAAACAAATTTAATACATCTTTAATCAAGCTGGAGAGCATTTTCAAAGGTCACGCTCCAAATCAGGATCACTGTACTGAGCTTATCAAAGTATTAGCTTAAGGGGGAGGGAGAATTATTTCTTGGACAAGTAATTTTAGGCAAATCTTTATTTACATTTTTATTCAGTTATTAAATTTTATTCCTCTCCCTCCTCCTTCTAGTCTCCATTTATGAACCTATAAGAAAGTCTGCAAATGGAGCTATAAGCATATCACTGCAGTCAGTCCTTCTAGAGGCGACGCCTTTGAAGACAGGCGGTCTAAAATGCAAGGACAGAAGACCAAACATTTTCAATGTCAAAGATAATCTTTTAGTGCCTCTAAAGCATCCTTCCCAAAGGTCTCACATTAGGCTCTGTATACATTGCTGAAATTCTAATGCACTGTTTCCTCGATGGACAAATGAAATAGACTTTGAGACTTGCCCTAACCAAGACCCTCATTCTTTCTCCTCTCTGGCTCAGTGTCTCTGTCTCTACTTCTCACTCTATGTATAACATATATGCAAACACACAGTTGCCTTTCATTAATTATTCCCACAAACATTTAATGCGATTATTCAAGGTTCTTTCTGACTCCTGAATCTTTTACATGAACAATTATAGAACAGAAAAGATCAGCTTGATGCTCCTAAGAAAAATAAGTGTATCTTTGATACTAAATCTTCGGACAAATGTCAGTAACAGCAACCACCATACGCAGTCACAATGATAGAGGAAATGTCAGTGTTTTCAGTGTGAGCTTCCATTCTGTACAATTCAACCCTTTACCCAAGTATAAAAGTAACTAATGAGGCCCCAAGATTAAAGGGGAAGTGAACTCTGCAAGAACACAGAAATAGCTGATGGGAAGAGAAGAGTTACTCCCGAGGATTTTAATGCTCATTAGACTCAGGAGCTTTCAAACTTCTCAACAACATAGAAATGAAACAGAGCATCTGAAAAGACAACCCCGAGATAATGAAAAGATCATGCAGCATGGCTATTGAATCTATTTGGGGGTCTTAGCTCACTACCAAAAGTTTCCTCTAGGGTGAAGAAAACTGGGGAACTGGGAAAAAAAACAAAAACAAACAGAAAATCACAGAGATAATCATGTTTGCAGGCCAATAAGAAGCAAAGCACCACCTTTTTACATAAAGGACATGCCTAGATCAGCCATCCCAAATGTGGTGCTGAGTAGGTCAGGGCAAAGGGAACAGTAAGTAGATAGAAAATAGAATAAAGGAAAGAAAACTGTTTGTGGCTTAGGATACATGGGAATTCACAAGTAATCCATAACAGCAGAAAAAGCATCATTAAACAGTGATTTTGATTTGGGTTGACTCATGAAGAAATTATCTAATGTCTTATTATTAAGTATTTTGTGGCAAAACTTACAAGCAAAATAAAAACATAAGCAAAAGAATCAACAAATTCCTATTGTACAGACTGCAAAGTAAACATATTTGAAGATATATTCTCTACAGATTAATTTTTCCCTTTCTTTCTAAATATAATTCTCCCACTATTCTGAAGGCACAGAAAGTTATTTTCAAGGGATGTGTGGCAAAAGTTAAAAACGAAGGTGCATTTTTAATCATTTTACACTCCTGACTTATTCAAATTATATGTCCTTTCAAAAAGGTGATAGATTGGTTGACAGAGTGGAAAAATTATCTCAGTTTGAATAAGTGTCAGCCATTTTTTTTAAATCTCTGAGCAAATTTTTATTTGTCTTGATGTATATCCTGATATCAGCAACTCTACAGTAGGCTGGCTTATACTCTGTGTCTTTTTTCTTTTTTTCTTCCTCTTTATTCTTTAATTGGTGGAAAATTGCTTTACAATTTTGTGTTGGTTTCTGCCACACAACAATCCATAATTAGCAATCATAATTATAGATTTGTTTATATATCCCTTCCTTCCTGAGCTTCTCTCCCTTCCCCCCAGTCCACCTCTCTAGGTCATCACGGAGAACCAGGCTGGGATCCCTGTGGTATTTAGCAGCTTCCCACTATCTATTTTACACACAATAGTGTATATATGTCAAAAAACTAGGAATAAATCTAGTATATGACCCAGCAATCCCCACCGTGAGAAAGCCACAATCTGTGTCTTTACCATAACCCTAAATTCCTTGGAAAGGCTGAATGGCCATACACTGCTTCCCTTTGGCAAGTTTGGTGGCTACTGTAAAGGCTTCTCATCTTCTTTCCTTATCTCCCCACTCTAGCCCCACTCCCTTCACTCTCCTCTTCCTAAACCAGAGTCTGGAATTCTAAGAACATTGGCACAATGTCTCAGTGTCTGTGGTGCCAACAATTGTGTTTCTGCACACAGGTGTGGGTGTGATGAGGTGTGGGTGTGATGTGGCACAAGTAAAATTCATTCTCAAAATTCCCTGCTGACACTATTCACTTACACAGCCTTAGAAATGTGCACATCCTGGTGCACTGCTCAGACTTTGATATTGGATCTGACCTAAGGCATGGCATCTATATTTTGAAAAAGTTTCCTGGGTGATTTCTGTAGAAAGAATAGTGGAATCCTGAAAGAGCCATGTCATCTTCCTGACTAATTCATTTTCTCGCTATGTTATCCAGTCACTTATCCTCTCTAAGCTTCAGTTTGAAAGATGGAGAACCATTCATTTATCCCTTCATTCTTTCAGAGAGTATTTATTATGATTCTACCATGTGCTTCGCATAAATGAATATTTTTCAGGAAATTTCAGTCTAGTGGTATAGATCGATTTAAATTTGATAGGTATGTATGAAAACCTTGGAGAGTTGTAGCTACCAGTTCTCTCCAGGGATGTCAAAGTTGGGAAGACTTCACAGATCAAATGATATTAGCTAGGATTTAAATGATGAATATACTTTTACCAGGAGGAAGAGTAAGGGGATTTTAGCAAAAAGGGGAGTGTATTTAAGACATGGAATCATGAAACATGTGGCTTATTAAGGCTGTGGTTTGAGAAATAAAAAAAAAAAAAAACTTTTTGGTTAAGCAATGAGGTAATAATGGGAAGTGTGACTAGAAAGGTAAGACTGAACTTTGAAGTTCCTGAAAAAACATGCTGAAGAATTTGGATTTTTTTCTTGTGGAAAATGAATTATCAGTTTTTTCTTTGCCTGCTTTTAACATAGAAATCACACATACACACAGAGAGATTTATAATTTCAGAGGTAAATTTAGTATCAGATAAAAGAAGAGACTAAGGCAGAAAAACTGATTAAGAAAGAGAAACTAGAAGGGAAAGAGTTGAGAGTCACTCTAAAATGAATCAACAGATCATTATGACTAACACTAGGTGATAAGAAAACAATAGTCATCTCTACTTAACTGGTTTGAAGATGAAACAAAATTAAATATTTTGAAATTGTAAAAAATTTGCAGCCAGGGATATCAATGTAGAAACCTCTAAAAAGACAAACATTGATCCGATTATTCAAGCTAATAGTTTAAAGGAGAGAATCAATTAAGTGTAGCCAGTGTCCATATGTTATTTAATGAAACTGAAAGGATGACTTGGTTCAGTAAAATGATATGACTTTTTTCACGTATTTTGAAATACATGGAATTCTAAGGACTCATCTGTTCTCCAGTAATAATTTTCTGTTTTAAACAATACAAGTTTAAAGATGATCATTGTTGCTGCCATGGTTCCTTCAGCAGTAAAACAATGGTAAAATTATTTACCAGCATTTTTGCCTGGGTTAAGAAGATTCCCCTGGAGAAAGAAGTGGCTACCCACTCCAGTATTCTTGCCTGGAGAATTCCATGGACAGAGGAGCCTGGTGGGCTATAGTCCATGGGGTCACAAAGAGTCGGTCATAACTGAGAAGCTAACACTTTTACTTTCACTTAAAGTCTATGGCCCAATGAATTACTGGATAAAACATGAATTACTTGACATTATTCTACCTATCAGTTGAGTTAAAAGAAATAACAAATCCAGAATGCTCAACTCTTGAATAAGGGAATGATGTGTTGATAATAGGGTGAGGAGAAGCAATCTCTATGCAAAGGAGAATATAACTTCTCTGTGAGTCTCCCAGTACTTACCATGTTTTGGCTTGAATAAAGGAAAACTCTGCCTACAAATATACTTTTTTGTTGATATAGACTTAGTTTTTCCAAAGTTTTCTGCTGCTGCTGCTGCTAAGTCACTTCAGTCGTGTCCGACTCTGTGTGACCCCATAGACAGCAGCCCACCAGG
>NW_011494711.1:221894-243819 GCF_000754665.1 Bison bison bison | reverse complement strand
AGGCAAGAACACCGGAGTGGGTTGCCATTTCCTTCTCCAATGCATGAAAGTGAAAAGTGAAAGTGAAGTCAGTCGTGTCCTACTCTTCGCAACCCCATGGACTGCAGCCCACCGGGCTCCTCCGTCCACGGGATTTTCCAGTCAAGAGTACTGGAGTGGGGTGCCATTGCCTTCTCTGTCCAAAGTTTTCAGTTCATAGCAAAACTGAGAAGAAGGTAAATATTTCCAATATACTTCTGGCCCCACCACATGCACAGGCTCTCCAACTATCAACTATTTACCCTAACACCATAAGGGTAAATTTGTTACAATTGGTGACTCTACATTTATATATCATTACAATGTTAAACTCATTATATTATGGTTCATTCTTGGTATTGTACACTCTACTGGATTTGAAAAATGTTTAATGAAATGTAGCCAAAGTTATAGTATCTTAAAACCAGTTTGGCTGATTAAATAGCTCTGTGTTGCACTACTCATCGCTCCATCCCCTCTAACCCCTGGAAATCACAGGTTTCTCCACTGTCTCCTAGTCGTATCTTCTCAGAATTTCCTATATATTGTCTTTCTATGGTCTTATATTTTTGCATTTTATATTTATGTCTATGATCCATTTGAGTTAGTTTTTGTGAGGGGTATAAAGTCTGTGTCTAGGTTCATTTTTCTCATACACATGATGCCCATTTATTCTAATTTGCTTTTGTTCAGGAAAAAGAAAATAATTTTATCAGGGATGGACATTATTTTGTTTAGGAAAGGGTTGTTATGAACCCCATTTTCTATTTATAGTAGGTTCTTGGGTCCTGCCTGGAAACTGGAAGATCAGAAAAGGAGAGCTAACAATATTCTGGAAAGCATATAGAGCCATACTCTGAAAGATAAGTTTTTGTTATTGTTTAGTCACTCAGTTGTGTCTGACTCTTTGTGACCCCATGAACTGCAGCACACCAGGCTTGCTTGTCATTCACCATCTACCAGAGTTTGTGCAAACTCATCCATTGACTTGGTGATTCCATCCAACCATCTCATCCTCTGTTGTCCCCTTCTCTTCCTGCCCTCTATCTTTCCCATCATCAGGGTCTTTTCCAACAAGCTGGCTCTTCACATCATGTGGTCAAAGTATTGGAGCGTCAGCATCAGTCCTTCCAATGAATATTCAGGGTTGATGTCCTTTAGGATTGACTGGTTTGATCTTCTCACTGTCCAAGGGACTCTCAAGAATTTTCTCCAGCACCACCATTGGAAAGCATCAGATCTTCAGCACTCAGCCTTCTTTATGGTCTACTCACATCCATACATGACGAATAGTGTTGTCAGTATCTTGCCTTTAAGAAATTATTGAAATATAACAAACATTTTTATTTTCTTATCTTGGATAAGCATTTTTTGCCCTTGGGGGAATGTATGTGTTTGGTCTGAAAAACTCCCCTTAAGAATCTAGAAGTTAGCAAATATGAAGGGGAGCCATATTCTGAACTAAATAAATCAACCATTCAGAAATATACTACAGAGAATTACTGTGTACTGCATATTACCAAGGCATATGAGGGGGACAGATTCTATGGTGTTTCAAGAATGGAATACCATCCTTGAGAGCAGTGTATTGTTATTTGTCTAAGGAAAATTGAAGCGGGTACTCCCTCAGGAGAGATAAAAATAAAGTAAGGCTCCAGAAGGAAAACAAGATCAGGACTAGGGGTCTGCTAATAAACAGACTTGTTTCTTTCTCCTTGGAAGCCTTGTTTCTTTCTCCTTGGAAGAAAAGTTATGACCAACCTAGATAGCATATTAAGAAGCAGAGACATTACTTTGCCAACAAAGGTCTATCTAGTCAAAGCTATGTTTTTTCCAGTAGTCATGTATAGATATGAGAGTTGGACTATTAAGAAAGCTGAGCACCAAAGAATTGATGCTTTTGAACTGTGGTGCTGGAGAAGACTCTTGAGAGTCCCTTGTACTGCAAGGAGATCCAGCCAGTCCATCCTAAAGGAAATCAGTCCTGAATATTCACTGGAAGGACTGATGTTGAAGCTGAAAATCCAATACTTTGGCCACCTGATGCGAATAACTGACTCATTGGAAAAGACCCTGATGCTGGGAAAGATTGAAGGCAGGAGGAAAAGGGACAACAGAGGATGAGACGCTTGGATGGCATCACTGACTCAATGAACATGAGTTTGAGTAAGCTCCAGGAGTTGGTGATGAACAGGGAAGCCTGGCATGCTGCAGTCCATAGGGTCACAAAGAATAGGACACAACTGTGTGACTGAACTGAACTGATCTGAATAAACAGCCTACTCAGTCAAGTTCCTGGTTTGCAGTTGAGTCACATTTAATAAAAATATTATTTTTAAAGCAGTGGATGGGGACTAAGGGAAAAAGAAAACAAACAGATGAGGCATTTATCCAAGATAAGAACAGAATGTATTACCACCCCATAGGTTGAAGGGTCAAGTGATAGGATTGTGAAGGGTATTAAGTGGAGTGGGTCACTTAAGATCCATGTCCTTTGGGAAACGGATGACCTGTAGTGGGAACCAGTGGAATATTTGTCTTCATTATCTTCCAGTTTCCAAATGCATTGCTTTATCTCTCATTGGCTGAACGGCACCAGAAGTTAAACAGAAAAAGATCTTGTAGAGACTGTTCTGACAACCCAGTGTCCCAGAGCACAGAGCAGAATGGGATGCAGACGTGTAGAGCATAGGTCTGGAATGGCATAATGTATGCAATGCAGCTACCATCTGAACCACCTGTTTTTGAGTGTATGTGTGTGAGAGAGAGAAAGAGAGAGACAGAAATATATTTAATTTATTCCTTGAATCTAATAAGATCTCAATATTTTCATTTCTTCTACTTTCTCCTAGTTAGTTGTCCAATAAAGTATTTTTCCAGTCTTATACTACTGGCCACAAGGAAGGAAGGAATCAATATAAGAAGAGTGGGCTTACCTGCAGGTGTTTCTGCTAAGATCAGCATAGCAAGGACTGCCATGAACCGAAGAATACTATGAATCTGGGAATTCTAGGAACCAGCAATGACTTAAGATGAATATATAGTAAGAAGAAGCAACCAAGATTTGCAGGTAGTGCAGTATAGATGGGCTCAGAAGTGGATTTGAGATCACTCTCTTAACAATTTGTTTTCAAAATACAGAAAAAAGATGACACATGATGGAATTCATGGATATTCAACTTTAACACATTGTTTTTAAAACATCTATATTGTCACTAACTGGGTAAAAAGAGTCATTTTTACTTATTTCCAGATTGTTTTTCATGGGTCCTTAAAGAGGAGGCTCCAAATTTATTTTGACTTTTTGATTATTTAGATCCATCATCAAGAACATTTTGCAGCTTTTAACCTTTCTACAAAAACATTCATTTGAATAAGAGAGAATATTCTGCAAATTGACTCCCAGGCTGATTTCTTACTATCATTCAGAATGGATTTGGGCCAAATCCTTCAGCCATTAGCTCCGTGATATAAATTGATTTTAATAATGCATTCCAAATACAAATAGAAATGACTATTGTGTGAGTATGTTTTGAACTCTCTGTTCATCATTGTTAAGCCAGATAAGTGAAAATTTATCCTGTTTCTAATTTCTGTTATTTAGTAATTAGATCCCTTTGACTTTTGGGTTCCAGTTAGACAGTAATTAATAAAAAGACTAACCCTTTTTCTTGGAAGAATAATACAGTGAATGCCTCTTGTGAAAAATATCTCACGTGCAGAAAGTCACAAGTTTGTCAGGAAGAGGCAATTTATTTCATATATAATGGAAACTAATATAAAAATGAGTGGAAGCATCTTTTAGGAAAATCATTTGGCATCTTGTGAATATTAAATAGATATACATTTATTTCTAAGAGAGCATTTTCTTTTCACCTTTTAGTGTGCTGGCACTAAATCCATTGTAGTCCCAGTACTTTGAATAATGCCATTCTAATTTAAAATTTTTACTAATAATCATCAATCTTAGCTGTATAATCTCTCTATATCACACACATATACCATAGTTTCTAGCTCTTACACGTCAGTGATAACTCTGTTTATATCAGGGATTTTAATGAAACCTCTAAAAGTATCCATATGAACACAAACACTCAATATCCATTGTATTGACAACTAGATATATCAGATTCATATTCTAGGCCCTCTAAGGTACAGGTATTTTTTCTCAGATTTCATGGAATTTTCACTAACATAGTATCTGGATGCTAATTAATATAACAGCCCTATACTTTTAAGAAAGCATTATTATTTTAATGCTACCATTAGTATAGTCTGAACAGAATTTTGCTAATAAATATTTTAAAATTGTTCGTGATATCCATTCATAATGTATCATTACAGCTCAAAATTTTATTTGAATTCATTTCTATTAAAATATAGAAAAAATCTGTATATATTAGTCATTATTGTTTTTGTTTTAAAATGAAAATATTTTCAATTAGTCAAATATAGTATGTTGTAATTACCAGCTATTGCTCTTGATATTCAGATGCAAAATGTAATCCAAATTTTACTGGGAGATTTCTACTAGGCTAAAACACTTTAATGTAGAATATTTAAATAAACAACATTTGTTATTCAATATTATTTATGCTTTAGGCAGCACGCTAAATTTTTCTTAGCTTTGGTTTGAAATACATAATATATTGTATGCACACAGATAGCCTCCCCAAAATGAGAGTTCTTCTTGATTTCAGCTACTGGTTATGGTCAATTTTTATTTTGTTAAAATATTCCACTCTCTTTCCATGTTTAATGTACTCTTCTTTGAATGAATATTAAAGAAATGTTTTCATTTTTTAACTCATGTATATGAAGAATAAAAATAATTTAGTGGAACATTTTCTCAATTCAAATTTTAAATAATTGACTTAAATCCAAGATCTTAATGTGAATTGATTTACTTAGTTCAAATAATTTCATAAGTGCTCAGAAAGGGAATATATTCATGAAGGGACAGTGTCATAATTAGAGCATTGTAGAGATTGTGAGAGTTTATGGCCCAGAGCAAATAATCCACTTTACAAAACTTGGGGGAATCAGACCCTTTAGTTTACTTATCCCTTAAGGTACATGTTCTATCCTCCCACTAAAAGACCCTGCATAAAGAAATATCACAACTTCTTTCAATGTTCTTTTCTTTGCTTAAAATTTTTCCAAATCAAGAAATGAAAAGTTACTATTTTTCATTTCTTTACAGAATATTCAATCTCAAAAATTTTGGAACAGGACCCATCATGGAAAATGTTCAAACTTTATCCTCTTGATAGATACTAGATAGATACTTCAGAATGAGATCAATATGTCCTCACATTTAAATAGAACATCCCATTACATAGAGGCAGGCTGTCAAGATTGGATTGCATGTATAATCTTCTTTAAAAAAATTAATGCTTCCAAATGAATATGATGAAACAAAGTAGAAAATAATATTCTCATTGCCAATCTATCATTTTAAAGTAATACCTAGGCAGTCCATCAGCACCAAGAAGATAGGGACATCTGCTACACATTTCTGAGACAGTCTCATTTACATATTTGTAAATATTAAATATAAATTTAGAAATTGATATTTTCTTTTTCTACTAAACGGTCATAAATCATTGACGGGATATGAATGTACTCAAGATGAATTGATTCTTTTTCTGGTTCTCTAAGAAGAATAGCTACTTTTGTTTTTCATATTTGTAATATTTTGTGCTATGATAGGGTATTTGTAAAAATAAAGATGCCTATACTCTTCTGTTTTTCACCTCTCTTTCAGTTCAGTTGCTCAGTCGTGTCTGACTCTTTGCGACCCCATGAATCGCAGCACGCCAGGCCTCCCTGTCCATCACTAACTCCCGGAGTTCACGGAGACTCACGTCCATCGAGTCAGTGATGCCATCCAGCCATCTCATCCTCTGTTGTCCCCTTCTCCTCTTGCCCCAATCCCTCCCAGCATCAGAGTCTTTCCAATGAGTCAACTCTTCTCATGAGGTGGCCAAAGTACTGGAGTTTCAGCTTTAGCATCATTCCTTCCCAAGAAATCCCAGGGCTGATCACCTCTCTTTAGTTACTAAATATATGTCCACTGTAATGTTTTGTCTAATTACATAACTGATTCATATTCAGGTACCTAGTAGATAGCTATTTCTTTCTCAGTTTCAGTTTATATGAGATGTGAAGAGTGCAATAGTAGATATTCATAAGTTTAGTTAATTTTCTAAATGCTAAGCTAGGATTGAAAAAAAAAACCTTTCTGTTCTTTGCTCATTGAAAGCATTTGTTAACCAACATTTAATTTACTTGAAAAAAATGTTTACAGTCTATTCTCTGGTTCCTGTTTTCTTATTTCTTATTGACTCTCTAATCTAATGCTATTTTAAAATATACTTGTTAAGTAAATGGCAAATAAGATATAATGAAATATGAAGGTCAATTTACAAATGAGTATATTCCAAGTGCTCATTTGTAGATTGGCTATTTGTAACTAGAAACATATTTTTCTATAGAATATAATTGTTAGGTTCCCAGGCTAGCCCATATATAAATCATACTATTTAATCAATGCCAATTACACTAGCCTTGGTTCTTGACAGCAGGGACCCTGCTACATCAGGAAAAAGGAGAATGAAGAGGATAATGAAGATAATTACTCCTTCATCCTTCCTTTTTTCTTGGATTCAAAACTGTTTCAACATGTTTTTGAAATAATCATTTTTTTTTAATTACAAACTTTAAATCTTCCTTTCTGCATCTATCTCCAGTTTAAAACAACCCAGTCTACAGATTCTTAAACACTTAAATATATTTTCCATAGTTAACATTTTTTAAGCTCTTACTATGTGCCAAGAGTAATTATAAATGCTTTATGGGTATTATGTTATTTCATTATAACCACAACTCTGTGATGTGGATACTAAAATGATCACCATTTTACAGATGTGGAAATAGAAGAAGAGGGGGATTCAGAGATTTTTGCACAGTGGGGAAGTGACAGTGTCAGGTCCAAAGCCTCTTCATTTCATCCCAAATCACATTCCGGTGTGGCCCCACTCAGTGGCAGTCTGCCCTTCACAGTGCCAGGCTCCTGTCCACCTTGTTACACCTCGCCATCAATCTACCCATTTGTTCACGCAGTTGATCTAAACCAGGTCTTAGGGAAGAAACAATATTTATAATCTAATTATTACTCTCTTCTAAATCTGCTCAGAGGAATTTTAAAAGACATTATTTCTAAATTCAGATGAATATCTTACAGGGATAATTTCCATTGAAAAGAAAAGAGAAGGAAAGATCATGCTCTGTTCCAGTGAGAGGTGCTCTTGATTTTGAGCCCCCTTGGGTTTCCTCCTCCTTCTAATAGGGGATTCCTTCCTTCTGTGTTTCTTTTAAAAAATATGCTTCCTGTTATAGAAATATCATCTAATGCCTAATCACTCCATAATTTTTAGAATATGAAAAGCATAGAAAGATTTTTTAAAAGAGTCATTTAAATCCTATTCAACTGAGAAATCAAATGTTAAATTTTTCCATACTTTTATTATAATACCTTGTCTCTTGTAATTTGTAGGTAGATATCCAGTTGAGTAGACTAATAGCATATTTCTTTCCTTTTCAAATTTAGTATATGACATTGGCATTCTCCTCAAGTTTTTAGCAATTTTTTACAGTTGTAATGTAAAACACAAAATGAATGAATCATATCTCATCAGGTACTCTGAGTGGAAAGCATGGAACACAGGTCTTAGATTTACTGGCCATTTGTAAACAGGAGTTTGAAATTCAGGGACTGGTTTGAAGATATCTTTACCTGTTCGCACTGTGAAGGTTGGCTTTTTGTAATGCAGTTATATGTGATTGAAAAATATTTAAGTGAGAAAGTTTACATCTCAAGATAAACAAAATCGATTCAATTGTACAGGCCACAACTTGATGGAGTTAATGACCGGCAGTGTGGATTGCTGGAATAAATGGAACCCAAATGCTTTCTTGCAAACTCTAAAAGTAAAACTTTATGTTTTTTCCCTTATCTTGAACATTTTGAGAAATGAAGAGTAGTTTTGGAAATCATTGTACCTTTATTTTTCATATATGTCTGATTCTAAATGAAAATATATGAGAAAAGAGTAACTTACTTTCTAACACTTACCAGTCAATCAATTTTCTTGTTGAATTTGAGCCAACATTCAAAAATATCAGATTTTGATAATCAGTTTTCTAGATTAATTCAGACTTTGATAACTCACATGGCTGCCCTCTTCCTATGCTTTAAAATCTCAACATATGAGCCTTTAAAACTGAATTATAAAAACGACTGTGTGTGTATACTATGGTAGATACAGCACCTTAGGAGGTAAGCACACTTTGGTAACTGAAGTTGATTAAATGTTTAGGCATCATGTTTGATTGCCTTATAGTGACCTGTTCAATTACCAGGACTTGCCTTGATCTATATGAGCAATGGCAGTATTGAATTCACTATTCAGATGCAGTTTCAGGACTATAATAAAGGAATTTTCTTCTTTGGCTGTATAGAAAATCACTTTCAGCTTTTAAAAAATAATTAAAACTAGCAAATCAGCTGGTTTTCAACTTTGCACATTCTATCAGTATTAGAAATTCTGTCACCAAATTCAGGAAACAGATTTTTTAAAAAGCCAAATATAATAGAAAAATGTACAGATAGAAAAATGCAGGTTTTTGAGTCTTTAAAATTCATTTCTGACAAAGTCTACAGCACAGATGAAGAAGATTACAATTGCTTTCACTCTCTATTCATTTCTTTTGTGATATGAAAAAGTGGACAGTCATTTTTACAAGACCCTAGCTATAATTTGAACTGACATCCTCATAGCCAAGTGCATTAAAATTTAGAAGACATTCCCAAGAGTAATACTCATAAGGGGTAATATATATGTATATTTCTGTGTATACATATATGTATAAAGTAAAGTGGGTAGGTCAGCAAATACAGGGAAATATATTCATATTAATTAAATGTTTTCTTCTCTCACTAACCCCTTCTCTTTTATAGCCAAAGTATTCGCTTAAGAAAGCTGGTTCAAAAATGGCTAACTGAACCTTGTTCTTTTGGTAGCAGGACCATTTTAGCTTCCTTGGGTTAGAACCAGTAAATAATTCTCAGCTGTGTGAAGAAAACCCAGCTCAGTTGCCTGCATTCTAAATCAATCTCAGGTTTAAGAGAAGGTGCAGGCTTAAAAGTTATTACAACTCCACTGGTTTCTCTGATAAATTACATGAATAACATTTGAGACAATGCATTGTTAAATATTTATGTCTAGTACTATAGAACCAAGAAAAGCACAAGAACCCCTAGAAGAATAAATATATTTACCTAAATAAATTACTAAGACAAATATACTCCTATGTGCTCTGTACCAATAAACAGTAGGTATTCACTAAATTGTAGAATATAAATGGTTCATTTCCTCTAAATGTACACTGAAAGATCTATAACATGTTACACATTTCCTGTGCTTTGCATATATATTTCAATATTCATCATGAAAAGCCTTGCTTATGTGTCAATATACATTACTTTGCATATATTAAGAGGTTTTTTTTTTTTTTAATTTTAACATTACGGATGCTTTTTATATGGGGGAAAGCTCAGGTCTTATTTCATGATTAACCCTTTCATGGCTCATCCTTTTTTCTCTACATGACATTTGCACAAAATGAATTGCTTGCTTAGACACAGCTAACTAAATAAAAGCAGGCCAGGGCTGATAGTATGAAAAATGGATTTTCATTACTGTTTCATTGATTCTTGTAAATAAGGGCCCGAGGCCTGCTCCGAAAAGGCTGCAAACAGTAATAATTTAATCTGAGGTGACATAGACCAAAATGTATGTGGACAAAAATCATCCTTGAATATTAAACAACAGCCTCAAGACAGAGAAAAGTGTTGCAGGCGAATTTAAATGTATGCAGATCGGTGGGTAACATATTTAAAAACAGAAATTAAAGATTCCTGTCATAAATCACATTTGCTGCCATGGATATGCCTTGTTATGCTGGCGTTTAAGAAAACCTGAAAGGTTAAGGCAGTTGGTGCATTAAATCGTACAAGGATAATTAATACTTTTCTTGTGGCTATTTATAAGAAATGGAAAATATAGTCAGATCAGCTGTGGCACTGTAGTAATTTGAGGGGGAAGCAATGAAAGCATGAGTCAATAGTTTTAACTGGACAAATGTCAAATGCTTAATGATGCAGTATCCCAATTTGGAAGCTGTTTGAAAGTTGTATATTTTTTTAAATGAGATAAAATAGTTCATTCTCATACTACAAATATAATTTGTTTGCCTCTCATCTTTTTCATGTCCCCCAAGGGAAA
Source organism: Bison bison bison (assembly GCF_000754665.1). Lineage (NCBI taxonomy): Eukaryota > Metazoa > Chordata > Mammalia > Artiodactyla > Bovidae > Bison > Bison bison. Next base: position 233,452 of record NW_011494711.1, on the reverse strand, counting down.
AAAAAATCACATGGAATTTTTCATTTTTGGTAGTTACCAGTCACCTATGCTACAGATATTATATGAAAATAAATACCATTTCTGGCATCAGGCATCAAGCATCATAAATTCAGCCTTTCATCATGTCTCAAAATATAATAATGACATTATTTTTTAATGACTAATTTACTTGTGTCAAACGGAATTAGATTGGTAACATCAGTGGACCCTCCCACTGCTTATCCAGAGGAAAATCCACCTTTGTCAACGAATTTAGGTCTATGATTATTCTCTTTTAAAAAATCTTTCTATCATATCTTGTAGATTTTCTCTACTCTGAATGAAAATTAGTGCTTTTTTATTTCCCTCATGAGACAGAAAGCATATAGAACCAAATCCTCAGCATATGAAAGAGCCAATTTTTTTTAGGACACTGCTACCTGTATAATATTTCTTTGAACTAACAGAAAAGATTGGTTGGACTTTCTTTAGAAAGAAAACTACTCTTTCCATGGATAAAATAGTCTCACAACTATAGGTGCATTATTTGTGCAACATATAATCCAGTTTACAGGGTGCTTTGTTTTTTAAATTGGTTTTAAAATAACAGTGGGTTATGAATAAATCACAAGTCTTGCCCTATCATGTGTAGTCATTCAGTCATGTCTGACTCTCTGTGATCCTATGGACTGTAGCCCACCAGGCTCCTCTGTCCATGGGATTTTCCAGGCAAGATTACTGGAGTGGGTTGCCATTTCCTTCTTCAGGGGATCTTCTGGACCCAGGGATTGAACTTGGGCCTTCTTCATTGCGGGCAGATTCTTTACCATCTGAGCCACCATAGAAGTAGTTTAGTACAAAAATAGTATGAGATAAAAAGGATTTAAAAAAAAATACTCAAATAGATTGTCTTCAGAGACTTTTCTGGCTACAAATGCATTAATGCTTTGATGATTAAATCCAGTCTACCTACATTAACTGAAAGAGCTCAAAAGAACATTCATTACAACAGCTTTTAAAATATATTTTATATAAGAGTAACATAAAATGAGTCATGGGGTTCTGCTAGATTGTGCTATCATCGAATCTTCAAGGCCTCAGAAACCAAACAATCCATAGGGACTCTCGTGATTCTTTAAATAGGGTGAGTTGGAAGCCTTGTTTACCCACCATTGATAGATAACACTAAATCGAGGTGATAAAGCCATTTTCACATTAACACTCCCACTCAGTATTGAGGTCATTGGGTATAGCAATAGTTATGTACACCATCTCCCAATACACTTACACAACTCAGGACTCACCCATACCTTTATCCTTGTTGGTATTAAGCCTCATAACAAAACGCTCTATGATGATCCTGAATATGTGAAATGATTCTAACCGAAGCCATGAGATTTAGTTTAAAAATCATAGAAAGTTTGTTCAGGAAAAAAAAAAAAAAATCGCATAAAAGAAAAAAATAATAAAAGGAGAATAGACTACATGAAGGAAGGAAGCCTTCCTGTTAATATCTGCAGGTCTGTAATTGCTTGTTTTCCACCCCTCCCTTGTGACTCAGTGTCCAGAGACATTGCCTCATGGGTAGACGATGAACACCAATGCATCTGGCCTGACAAACATTCTGTGAGTAATGCCCCCACTGGCCAACTGTTCTTCCAACTTAAGCAAAAATGATGTGGCTTCTGGGGAATTAAACTGGCTTACTATCACAACAACCTCCCTAAGCATGCAAATTCAGAGCACGTGATCTGGCAAACCTGAAGCCCTTTCGGCAGAGTGAAACTGACAAGGTCATAGGAAGAATGGAATCCCTGTCTTCACACACCACCCTCAGACACTGTGGATTAAATACAATCTCTACTTTAAGCAAATTGGTCCTAGATCAGAAGCTTCCTGATATAAAGAAAGAAATGCTAGGGATTAAGTTATGATTGAAAAGAAAATGATTATCTTTGGTTACCTTTTCTGTATGTCTGTATACTGGACCTTAAATCATTATAATATATTAACGATTACTGTCATAATCACCAATTTGGTGATCAATTTAAAAAGTACTTTGGCAGATTGCTTTAAACTTAAATGCAAGGCTATTTTCAGTTTTCAAAGTTCTTTTTAGCTATTGGTATTAAACATACATAACACATTTTCCTGGAAGCAGATATAACCCAGCTGTTAGGAATAAGATAGGAAAAACAGAGTTGCAAGTGAGAATTTTTCTTGAAGAGAAAGCCTCTGTAAGTTATTTTGCAAGGTGTTGGATCTAGGGAATAACATTTTATGCCTTGATATCACTTACTATAGCAGAACAGTCAAAACCTTTGCAAGATGTGAAATATTTCCAATGTGATAGTAGACGATTATTGCCTATACTACTATCAAGGGTGGATTAGCAAGACTAGGGACACAACTTCAAAGTCAAAGAGCAATACTGGAAGTCCTAGAAATAGTTTTGATTTATAGGCCAATAAAGTATTTTCTAAACTTTACAACAACTTATAGGTATAAGACTAATTTTGCCATTTGGATGTACCTAAATGGCTTCAATATTAGTGGAGAATTAAAAAAATAAATAAATAAAGGAGCATACTAGCTAAATAGAGAGAGGAGATAGGATAAAATGGGAGTGATCATAGACACTAATCTATTAAGAGCCATAATGGCTCCCGTGGGTCTGTTATTGCCTGCGTAATAAACATATCTACTGTGCACAAGCATTAACCTCTGCAAAATATCATGAGGATGTGTAGCACATGTACCTATAAACATTAGTGGCAACTGTACTGATATGTAAGTGTTCAATGAAATGATTCCAAAGTAGCCATAATGTCTTATCACAGCAAGCTTGGTGAACGCCAATACATTTACATGATCAAAGAGACAAATGAATTGGCTTTAAATGTATCATTAGTTGTGAGCTTCACAATTCATCATAATTGACACTGCCTTTCAGTGTCAAACAGAATAAAGTATATTAAAGCTGTGGAGAATGCAGTGGCTTCAAGGTTTCCACGTAGATCTTAGCATTGGGTGGGAACAAATAGTACCATTTTAGAGAATGGCAAACATGCTTTAGATTTGTACTCAAAGCAAACTTTAGGGAAAATGTATCATTTGACCAGACAAAGTCTCCATGATATTTCCTGGAAAAAAAAAAAAAAGGAAATTCCCTTTAACAGTTTTTTTGGTAGTAGGGTGTTTGGCACTCCAGTACTTTGGTCACCTCACGTGAAGAGTTGACTCTTTGGAAAAGACTCTGATGCTGTGAGGGATTGGGAGCAGGAGGACAAGGGGACGACAGAGGATGAGATGGCTGGATGGCATCACTGACTCGATGGATGTGAGTCTGAGTGAATTCCGGGAGTTGGTGATGGACAGGGAGGCCTGGCGTGCTGCAATTCATGGAGTCGCAAAGAGTCGGACAGGACTGAGCGACTGAATTGAACTGAACTAGCATTTTACTTCCATCTTCTGGAAACAGTCTCATAAAGCCCTTTTTCCAATTTGTATTAAGTTTCCTTTTTCTTACAGATTTATGAGTACCCTATATGATGTGGATGCTAAAATGTCATCTTAATATATAAATTACATATGTCTTTCTTAGTCTCTCTTTTTTGTTTTCTGTCTTTTGTAGTACATTAGTTTTTAACTACAATATAGGAAATCTATCAGACTTATACTTAGTGGGTTGTGCTTTTTGTGTCTCCTGTTAAAAAATAATCTTTCTACTGCAATCATAAAGATAACCTCCTATATTTTCTTCAAGTACTCAAAATTTTATTTTTCACCTTCAATTTTTTAATTCATCTAAAATCTTCCTTTATGTACAGTGTGAAGAAGATATCCTGACACATAATATAAAAAATAAATCTTTCTTCCATTGATTTGTACTGCCATGTGTAGCAGAATCTTCTAGGTCTTCAATATCCTTTCTTGTCTTCCTTCTATAGTAACAGATTTTTAGCTGAAAACATGGGCATCCAGAATTAACAGCAGTTCCCAGACTTATCTGCATTTGGGTGTGGCCTTGTTCTGCCAATGGGTTGTTAGTGGAGTTAATTTGTGCAACCTTCTGCAAATGTCTCCAAAAGAGGAGGCATTCTTTTGCCCTTCCTTAATCTCTTTCTTATCTGGAGAAGGCAATGGCACCCCACTCCAGTACTCTTGCCTGGAAAATCCCATGGACAGAGGAGCCTGGTAGGCTGCAGTCCATGGGGTCCCTGAGAGTCGGACACGACTGAGTGACTTCACTTTCACTTTTCCCTTTCACGCATTGGAGAAGGAAATGGCAACCCACTCCAATATTCTTGCCTAGAGAATCCCAGGAATGGGGGAGCCTGGTGGGCTGCCATCTATGGGGTCGCACAGAGTCGGACACGACTGAAGCGACTTAGCAGCAATCTCTTTCTTGCTAGTGGAAAGCAAACATGTTTGTTGGAGCTGCAGAGGCCATTCTGACCCATTAGTTGAGTTTAGAAAAGCAGGCTATGCACATCCACAATATTTCTCAAGCAACCATTATTTATAGTGCACACCTCATAAACAGAAAACAATACTACAGAAGAGGAAGGTAGTAGAAATGTTTCACTTAAATTCCAGAATGTGATTTCCCAGTGGTAAACCTGATAAATAACCAAGTGACCTTAAACATCCCTTAAGTATACTTTTACTCAAGTAATTCTTTTTCTAAGACCACATGATTCTTATGCATAAAGATCATCTGAGTTATGTTTAATGAAGAAAAATTAGAACCCATATTATATTCAACAACATGGGGATGGATAAACATTTAAAACATTGTCAGACCTAGCGCTTTGAATTTTCAAATAATATTTAGGGACTTGGGTATACACCTTTTTTTTGAACTTTTTATTTTGTATGTTGTGATAGTCTCAGGTGAATAGTGAAGGGACCCAGCCACACATATACATGTATCCATTCTCCCCCACATTCTCCTCCCATCCAAGCTGCCACATAATTGAGCAGAGTTCCATGTGCTATACAGTAGGTCCTGTTGGTTATCCATTTTAAACATAGCAGTGTGGGGTATCTAATTTTAAAACAGCAATTAAAAGAGCAATTAAATAGCTAATTTTATAGAAAAAATTGTATCCATATTAAAAATATTAGAAGGAAATACACAAAAATATTAACAATGCCTATACTTAAATATTTGAGATAATTTTTTCCATTAACTTTTGAATATTTTCCAAATTTTATAAAGAACACAGCATTTCTTTTATAATCAGAAAAAAATAATTAATCATAAATATTTTATAAATAAGAAAAAATTTTAAGAAATCATTCAGTAAAATCATGATAAAGTCTTTTCAAGGAGACCAGGATCTCTTTTCTGACTGTCTTCAGATCAATTACATTGATTTTCTTTCTTTTAAAGCATGGTTTTTTATTAAGGATTCCTTTTAGAGCTTCCCATTTCTATGTAGTGATGATGACAGTAAAGGAGAGAATTTCCAATATGGAATTATCACTAAAATAGATTTTAGAATGCAGGAATCTTCTCCTTTATTAAATCATTCCAATAAATATTCATTCAAGTCCCCATTGCTCCATATGGCCTTGTCACCTAGATAAATATATAAACATTATCTTAGTCACGTTTCTTGATTTTAACTTTTTTTCAGGTCAACTCAGGACTATTGAGTAGACCAAGAAGAGACTCATTTTTGCCCTTTAAGGCACACTTTTAGGCAAATATATTGCCAATACATGCACACTTGACTTCTGAACATTAATACCCAAATGCCTACTCATTATCTCCATTTTGAAATCCATTACATGCTGCAAAGCCAAAAATCGACAAAATTTTCTTCAGGAGTCCTTTTATATGCTGTCATCCAATCAGTAGCCTAATTATAAACCACAATATTATTTGTGACTTTTCCTTTCTACCTTAACAAATAACAGTCTCCCAGTCCTAGAGATTTACTACCTCTGTAGGTCATTCAACATTCAGAAAACTAGGATTATGGAATCTGGTCCCATCACTTCACAGTGAATAGATGGGAAACAATGGAAACAGTGACAGACTCTATTTTCTTGGGGTCCCAAATCACTGTAGATGGTGACTGTAGCCATGAAATTAAAAGACGCTTGTTCCTTGGAAGAAAAGCTACAATAACAAACCTAAACAGCATATTAAAAAGCAGAGACATTTCTTTGCCTACTAGTCAATGTTATGGTCTGTCCAGTAGTCACCACAAAGAAGGTAGAGTACCAAAGATTTGATGCTTTTGAATAACGGTATTGGAGAAGACTCTTGAGAGCCCCTTGGACCGTAAGGAGATCAAATCAGTCAATCCTAAAGGAAATCAGTCCTGAATATTCACTGGAAGGACTGAGGTTGAAGCTGAAGGTCCAATACTTTGGCCACATAATGCGAAGAGCCAACTCATTAGAAAAGACCCTGATGCTGGGAAAGACTGAAGGCAGGAGGAGAAGGGGATGACAGAGGACACGATGGGTGGATGGCATCACCAATTCAATGGACATGAGTTTGAGAAAGCCTGGGTGGTGGTGAAGGACAGGAAAGCCTGGCATGCTGCAGTCCATTGGGTCACAAAGAGTCAGACATGACTGAGTGACTGAACAACAGCAATAGGTCCTTAATCCATTCACTGTTCTAAATAATTTTCTTCTGTTATCCTACTCCAGGCTACCATTATCTACAACAACCAACAATTTCCCAATAGTGTTCCCAATACTCAGGGTGAACAGACTTATTTTTCCAATTCATTCTCACCCTGCAGACAGAGTTACATTTCTAAAACTCTAGTACTTTGGCCACCTCATGTGAAGAGTTGACTCATTGGAAAAGACTCTGATGCTGGGAGGGATTGGGGGCAGGAGGAGAAGGGGACGACAGAGGATGAGATGGCTGGATGGCATCATCGACTTGATGGACATGAGTTTGAGTGAACTCTGGGAGTTGGTGATGGACAGGGAGGACTGGCGTGCTGCAATTCATGGGGTCACAAAGAGTCAGAAATGACTGAACAACTGAACTGAACTGAATCTTTCCATGTCGGCTCCCTACATGACATCCATAGCTTTTAGGATAAACCCAAAGACCTTAGCACAACCTCCAAGCTTCTTCTTGCTCTGTCCCTGCCCCTCTCTCTGGTCACATCATCTTTTTCTGCTCATCTGGCTTCAGTTAACTGTTAAGATTCTACCATGCTTCTTCTTACCACCCAGCCTTGGCATGTGCTTTTCCTTTTGTAAGAATTCTTTTCTCATTTCTATCCACCCCTCAAATACACTTATTCAACTAGATAAACCCTAGGTAACTCCTACTTAACATTAAGGTCTTGTCTTAGAGTCACTGATTCCTCTAGATATAGATAGGTGGGCTACTTCCTTCCTTCCATTTCATCCTTCTATACCTTGAATATGAGACTTATGTTGTGATTGTGAAGTCATTATTTGTTTTCTCCATTAAAAGACTTGTTTGTGAGGTCTGGAAAGGTATCTGTCATATTTAATGTTATACATGCAGTTCTTAGCTATGCATCTTAAGAACATGTATTTAATATTTTAATCTATGAATAAATGAAAGAAGTACTAGCACTTTTAAAATTTAACAAGTCAAACATTAAAAGTAATCCTTAATATTTATTTCTGCAAGGTAAGACTCTGGCCATCAATTAGACATTCTCCATGTTGAATCTTTATAATGATGATGATGATAATGGTTATGACTTCATGGTATTTGCTATGAATCATGTTTTTTGTTCTGAGTACTCTACATATACTACTCAGTTTAATACTTTCAACAACCCCACAAGGAGGTGTTATTATGACCATTTTACACATAAGGATGATGAGGCACTGAAAGTTTAATTTTTCTCAAGGTCACACAGCTACTAAGGGGGTGTACTAAGTGATATACTAACTGACATTATAGGGTTCTATGTCTACAGTAATATATAAACCCAATACACACACACACACACACACACACACACACACACATTACCCTACTGCCCACAGCAGTCTCCATCACTGGTGAGTTGGGGATAAGGAAACTCTTTTCCATACAATCATTCATGGAACAAGGCTGATACAATTCTGCCAAATATAAATATATATTTTTCAAGATCATCTGAAAAGATGACATCCAGACAAAAAAAAAGGAAAAGGCTCCATTGGACAGACCCAGATGTTATACATCACTTTCATTCACATTTAATTGTCAAAAACTCTTTTCAAATGACCAGGTTAAGGCACAGGGTCATCCTAACATCAAGGGCTGTTGAGAAATATGTTCAGGAAAATAGGAAATAGATATTTTTGGTGAATGATTTTCACTCTACCACAGTGACTGAGGATGGATTTAAAACTAGACAGCTGACTCCAGAGCCCAATTCTTAAGACTCTACTAAACCTCTAACAGGAATGTGCCATACTGATTTAATTCATATCCTAGCTGAATGAATTTAGTGTGTCTTAGTGCTATATGTTTCCTGATTATAAAAAGAAAAAAATATAGATTGTATGAAATTTTTAGTGTTTGGACTCAATTTGATGGCCTTTTGTTCCTCACATATTCCTCATATGTTTACACATAGCTGGCATAATTTTTTCTGAATATGTAATGAAAAGGATTGGTGATATCATTACCAAAAGTTTATCTGCACCCTGAGTAACTATATATTTGTGAGGAGTAACTATACATTTGTGAATGGGTGTGTGTGATTAGTTGCTCAGTCATGTCCGACTCTTTGTGACTCCATGGACTAGGGCCTGCCAGGCTCCTGTCCATGGAGATTCTCCAGGCAAGAATACTGGAATGGGTTGCCATGCTCTCCTCCAGGGGATCTTCTCAACCCAAGGATTGAACCCAGGTCCCCTACATTGCAGGTGGATTCTTTACCATCTGAGCCACCAGGGAAGCCCATGAATACTGGAGTGGATAGCCTATCCCTTCTCTAGGAGATCTTTCCAACCCAGGAACAGTTGTGACTATGTAATAATAATTATACAGTTAACTATAGACAAAGTATTTTCCATTTGTATAAGATTATTTGGCTAAAGCCAAAAAGAAAAGACATTGGCCAAATTTAATAACATCATTGTTTAAGACAAATTATGGTTTGATAGACAAGCCCATTGGACAATTTTATTAGTTACATAAAAGTTAACCAATTTTAGATGAATAAGTATTTAAAACAATAATTTATTTTGGGTCATCACTTTGCACATAAGGTTCAAAAATTTGAAAGATAGTAATTGGACAATTCTTGCTTGGTTCACTTATACAATTGTAGTTAGAGTCTGCTGAGAGTGCAGTCATCTGAAGCTTCCACTGAATTGAACATCTAAGATTGCTCACTCACATGAGTGGCAACTGATGCTGGCTGTTGGTTGCAAGCTCAGCTGAGCTGGTACCTGTAACACTCACAAATGACCTTTCAAGCATGGCAGTGTTAGTATAATCAGATTTCTTATATAGAGGTTGGTTTTCTCCAGATCAAACATCTCAAGATTGAGGAAGCTGCATAGTCTTTTAGGACTTAGAGTTGGATCACATAGAATCACACCTATTGGGTTTTATTTGCCACAAGGAAACAACTAATTAAAGGGAAGAAGGTAGCATCCTTCTTGATGGCAGGAGGATGAAATAAGTTGTGAGTTAAGTTCAGTCACTCAGTCGTGTCTGATTCTTTGGGACCCCATGGACTGTAGCATGCCAGACTACCTTGTCCATCACCAATTCCCAGATCTTACTCAAACTCATGTCCATAGAGTCGGTGATGCCATCCAACCATCTCATCCTCTATTGTCCCCTTCTCTTCCCAACTTCAATCTTCCCCAGCATCAGTGTCTTTTAAAATGACTGTTTTTGCATCAGGTGGCCAAAGTACTGGAATTTCAGCTTCAGCATCAGACCTTCCAATGAATATTCCAGACTGATTTCCTTTACAATGGACTGGTTGGATCTCCTTGCAGTCCAAGGGACTCTCAAGAGTCTTCAACACCACAGTTCAAGAGCATCTATTCTTGGATGCTCGGCATTCTGTATAGTACAAATCTCACATCCATACATGACTACTGGAAAAACCATACCTTTGAACAGTCAGCCCTTTGTTGCTAAAATAATTTCTCTGCTTTTTAATATGTTGTCTAGGTTGGACATAGCTTTTCTTTCAAGAAGCAAGCATATTTTAATTTCATGGCTTCATTCACCATCTGCAGTGATTTTGGAGCCCAAGAAAATAAAGTCAGTCACAGTTTCCATTTTTTTCCCCATCTATTTGCCATGAGACCGGATACCACGATCTTAGTTTTCTGAATGTTGAATTTTAAGCCAACTTATTCACTCTCCTCTTTGACTTTCATCAAGAGGTTCTTTAGTTCTTCTTTACTTTCTGCCATAAGGGTGGTGAAATCTGCATATCTAAGGTTATTGATATTTCTCCCAGCAATCTTGATTCCAGCTTGTGCCTCATCCAGCCTTGCAATTGCATGATGTACTTGGCATATAAGTTAAATAAGCAGGGTAACAACATACAGCCTTGATGTACTCCTTTCCAAATTTGGGACCAGTCTGTTGTTACATGTCCAGTTCTAACTGTTGCTTTTTGACCTGTAAACAGATTTCTCAGGTGGCAGGTAAGGTGGTCTGATAGTCCCATCACCTGAAGAATTTTCCAGGCATTTAGTTTTTATTGGCATCTGTGGCCCCTCAAAAACAAATAGCTTCTTGCAACTGTAATCCAACTTCTTACCACTATACAATGTTTTTACATGATTTTTTTTTATGCCCAACAAATTAATGTAGTTTGTGATTCTCTACCTGATCAGCTTTCAAATTGCTGATGTCCAGGATCGTATCCCTAGACCATTCAGAGTTTCAGGATGAGGAACAGGTATTATTATTTTAAAAAAGAACTTTCCACATTATTACAAAGTTAGTCAAGGTTGAGAATCACTGCCATAATCCATAAACTATCTGCAAATTATAAATGCAAAGAATATTAACACAACTTGACCAGTTGCAATGTCTGTTCAGTGGGGAAGATTGAAACCCAGAGAAGGAAAATGACTTGGCCAAGGATACGGAGCCAAAAACTACATCAGCCTTGTTGGGATAAAAATAAGAACTGAAGAATCCCCATGTCCTTTTCAGCATGGTAGTGGTGTGGAAAAAAAAAAATGGCACATAATAGGAAGGGAGTGCATAAGGAGGTTTTATTTATTTATTTATTTATTTTATTTTATTTTTTTCAGTTTTAATTTAAAAAAATTATACATGTGTTCCCCATCCTGAACCCTCCTCCCTCCTCCCTCCCCATACCATCCCTCTGGGTCGTCCCAGTGCACCAGCCCCAAGCATCCAGCATCGTGCATTGAACCTGGACTGGCATCTCGTTTCATACATGACATTTCACATGTTTCAATGCCATTCTCCCAAATCTTCCCACCCTCTCCCTCTCCCACAGAGTCCATAAGCCTATTCTATACATCAGTGTCTCTTTTGCTGTCTCGTATACAGGGTTATCGTTACCATCTTTCTAAATTCCATATATATGCGTTAGTATACTGTATTGGTGCTG
>NW_011494711.1:220520-221794 GCF_000754665.1 Bison bison bison | reverse complement strand
CCAAATATCAAAATGAATCCACCACAGGTATACATGTGTTCCCCATCCTGAACCCTCCTCCCTCCTCCCTCCCCATACCATCCCTCTGGGTCGTCCCAGTGCACCAGCCCCAAGCATCCAGCATCGTGCATTGAACCTAGACTGGCATCTCGTTTCATATATGACATTTCACATGTTTCAATGCCATTCTCCCAAATCTTCCCACCCTCTCCCTCTCCCACAGAGTCCATAAGCCTATTCTATACATCAGTGTCTCTTTTGCTGTCTCGTATACAGGGTTATCGTTACCATCTTTCTAAATTCCATATATATGCGTTAGTATACTGTATTGGTGTTTGTCCTTCTGGCTTACTTCACTCTGTATAATAGGCTCCAGTTTCATCCACCTCATTAGAACTGATTCAAAAGTATTCTTTTTAATGGCTGAGTAATACTCCATTGTGTATATGTACCACAGCTTTCTTATCCATTCATCTGCTGATGGACATCTAGGTTGTTTCCATGTCCTGGCTATTATAAACAGTGCTACGATGAACATTGGGGTACACGTGTCTCTTTCCCTTCTGGTTTCCTCAGTGCGTATGCCCAGCAGTGGGATTGCTGGATCATAAGGCAGTTCTATTTCCAGTTTTTTAAGGAATCTCCACACTGTTCTCCATAGTGGCTGTACTAGTTTGCATTCCCACCAACAGTGTAAGAGGGTTCCCTTTTATCCACACCCTCTCCAGCATTTATTATTTGTAGACTTTTGGATCGCAGCCATTCTGACTGGTGTGAAATGGTATCTCATAGTGGTTTTGATTTGCATTTCTCTGATAATGAGTGATGTTGAGCATCTTTTCATGTGTTTGTTAGCCATCTGTATGTCTTCTTTGGAGAAATGTCTATTTAGATCTTTGGCCCATTTTTTGATTGGGTCATTTATTTTTCTAGAGTTGAGCTGTAGGAGTTGCTTGTATATTTTTGAGATTAGTTGTTTGTCGGTTGCTTCATTTGCTATTATTTTCTCCCATTCTGAAAGCTGCCTTTTCACCTTGCTAATAGTTTCCTTTGATGTGCAGAAGCTTTTAAGTTTAATTAGGTCCCATTTGTTTATTTTTGCTTTTATTTCCAATATTCTGGGAGGTGGGTCATAGAGGATCCTGCTGTGATGTATGTCAGAGAGTGTTTTGCCTATGTTCTCCTCTAGGAGTTTTATAGTTTCTGGTCTTACGTTTAGATCTTTAATCCATTTTGAGTTTATTTTTGTATATGGTGTTAGAAAGTGTTCTAGT
>NW_011494711.1:214966-220420 GCF_000754665.1 Bison bison bison | reverse complement strand
TTCATTCTTTTACAAGTGGTTGACCAGATTTCCCAGCACCACTTGTTAAAGAGATTGTCTTTAATCCATTGTATATCCTTGCCTCCTTTGTCAAAGATAAGGTGTCCATATGTGCGTGGATTTATCTCTGGGCTTTCTATTTTGTTCCATTGATCTATATTTCTGTCTTTGTGCCAGTACCATACTGTCTTGATAACTGTGGCTTTGTAGTAGAGCCTGAAGTCAGGTAGGTTGATTCCTCCAGTTCCATTTTTCTTTCTCAAGATCGCTTTGGCTATTCGAGGTTTTTTGTATTTCCACACAAATTGTGAAATTATTTGTTCTAGCTCTGTGAAGAATACTGTTGGTAGCTTGATAGGGATTGCATTGAATCTATGAGGAGGTTTTAAATAGCATCATCCTTGTGAGACCTAGGCCTTGGTCTTGGATCCCATACCCTTGAGAGATGGCTGGGTGAAGATGAGAAAATGTTGCCTTTGAAGTTCATTATGATCCAGCTCCATGAAAAGAGGACTTGACCTTCCTTCTGAGTAGAAATATTAGTTAAGCCTTTAAATTACCTTGATTATCTTCATTCTCCTCTCTCCTTTCATTCTCTTAGGAAATTTTCTTTAAATTTTGTTTGCTTTTCATAACATTTTCATTGTGAAGCATTGAACAGTAATGTAAAATCTGAAAAAAGCAAATTTCTAATAAATCTATTTCAGTATCAGATGCCTGCCATTTACATTCAGCATATGATTTTTGAATATGCAGAGTACATCATGAGAAAAGCTGGGCTGGAAGAAGCACGAGCTGGAATCAAGTTTACCAGGAGAAATATCAATAACCTCAGATATGCAGATGACACCACCCTTATGGCAGAAAGTGAAGAAGAACTAAAGAGGCTTTTGATGAAAGTGAAAGAGGAGAGTGAAAAAGTGGGCTTAAAGCTCAACATTCAGAAAACTAGATCATGGCATCTGGTCCCATCATTTCATGGGAAATATATGGGGAAACAGTGGAAACAGTGTCAGACTTTATTTTTTGGGACTCCAAAATCACTGCAGATGGTGACTGCAGCCATGAAATTAAAAGATGCTTACTCCTTGGAAGAAAAGTTCTGACCAAACTAGATATCATATTGAAAAGCAGAGGCATTACTTTGCCAACAAAGGTCCGTCTAGTCAAGGGTATGGTTTTTCCAGTGGTCATGTATGGAGGTGAGAGTTGGACTGTGAAGAAAGCTGAGTGCAGAAGAATTGATGCTTTTGAACTGTGGTGTTGGAGAAGACTCTTGAGAGTCCCTTGGACTGCAAGGAGATCCAACCAGTCCATTCTGAAGGAGATCAGCCCTGGGACTTCTTTGGAAGGAATGATGCTGAAGCTGAAATTCCAGTCCCTTGGCCACCTCATGCGAAGAGTTGACTCATTGGAAAAACTCTGATGCTGGGAGGGATTGGGGGCAGGAGGAGAAGGGGATGACAGAGGATGAGATGGCTGGTGGCATCACTGACTTGATGGATGTGAGTCTGAGTGAACTCCGGGAGTTGGTGATGGACAGGGAGGCCTGGCGTGCTGCGATTCATGGTGTTGCAAAGAGTCCGACACGACTGAGTGACTGAACTGAACTGAACTGATAGTGAAATTTTCTTGAAATTCACCATAATTTTTATCTGCTCACTTTTGGCTCAAGTAATTTCAAGATTTGATGATAAAATTTGTTTTTGATCTAGGTGATAATAATTGTTATATTATTATTCACAATATTTAATTCATTCACTCTAACTTAATCATTGCCTTATGGTTTATTTGTTATTCTGGCTGCTAGTACAATTTTTTAAAAAAATCACTAAGATTAAACATTTTCATCAAAACGTATTTAGATAATAAACTCTTCAATTTTCTTGTTTTTGCATTTGTTGACATGTATCAACCTGAAACTCTAGATTTTTTGCTATCCCAATACAATTTTAATCTGGAAAAATAATTTATGTGATTATTGCTGCTGATTTGTGTTCTCATCTAGGTTTTTTCAAGGCTTCCCCAGTGTCTCAGTGGTAAAGAATCTGACTGCCAAGCAGGAGATGAGAGTTTGATACCTGGGTCAAGAAGATCCCCTGGAGAAGGAAATGGCAACCCACTCCAGTATTCTTGTCTGGGAAATCCCACAGAGGAGCCTGGTAGGCTATAGTCCATGCGGTCACAAAATAGTTGGATGAGACTAAACAACATTAACAACTCATATCCTCTTTTATATTTTATTTCCTTTACTCATATTTTATCGGTCTCATTTTTCTTTACAGTTTTCATCTGAGCCCTGGTTGAATTCCTTGCATTTGACTTCTATAAATCAGTTTTCTATTGTATCTTATTTCTTATTTTTGAAACCCATCACAGTTTCATTGAGCAATCATATTTTTCTTTCTCATGCAATGTTTTCTGATTTCTGGTTGTTTCTATTTCACATTTCTTTCCTCCACGCAAATAGACAAAGTAGCCTCTCAAATTATAAGGAGATCATAAATCAGAAAGCATTGAATATCATGTTGCTTTCTTTTTTTATTCTGTTATGTGATTTTATATTGTTTTGATAGTATATCTAATTCATTTAATCAATTCCTGTAAGTATTCAGGAATGTCCCCTTGTTTTGACATAATGCATCTTTTTATAGAACTTGTAGATTTTTTTTCTGATATTCAGTTAGAAACTTCCTGTTTGTTCTGGCTGCCAGTGAAGGACGAAACCCTGCCATATTCAACGTTCATGGAGCCCACATCCTGTCCTTTTCCCTCACAGAGGCTGTGAATGGAGTTCTCTCAGCATTTTATCCACTCAGATTCTGGCTGCATAGCTCCTTGGGGACATTTTGGTGGTACAAGAGGGTCAGAAATCTGACCCCAGTTCCCTCTTGCGTAACAATGGTGAAGAAGATGGGGCAGAGCTGAGTTGCTAAATAGCACTTGTTGAGTGTGCACCAAAGGCTAGGCACCAGATCGAGCACTTAAGTGAAGTGAAAGTCTCTCAGTCATGCCCCACTCTTTGCGACCCCGTGGACTACACAGTCCATTGAATTCTCCAGGCCAGAATACTGGAGTGGGTAGCTGTTCCCTTCTCCAGCAGATCTTCCCAATCCAGAGATTGAACCCATATCTCCTGCATTGCAGGTGGATTCCTTCCTGTCTGAGCCACGAGGGAAGCCCAGATTGAGCATTTAAACTTCTATTTAAATAGCAACTCTACCAGCTAGATACAAAATGACCCCTTTTCATTTTGTATGTGAGAAAACCAAGTGATAGGAATTTTTATATTTTCTCCTGTGATCATGGAGTTATTGAGTGAAGAGTCTGGACTGAAGCCATGTTCTACTCAAGTCACTATTTCCCCATTTATTATTTAATTCAAATCCCATGAAGCTGAGAGCACAAAACTATCATCCTTTCTTTTTTTGTCACCAACAAAAATCTCCCCTTTATATTCTGTTAGCCATTCCCATGGAGCTCTCCAAAGAGTAAAGGTAGAGTTTATTAAAAAAAAAGAAAAAAAATCTGGTACATTTGTACCAGAATGTACAAAAGAATGGTCACTCAATTACCAACTTGACTCTTGAATCATTCATCTTTGCCCTTTTTAACAGTGTGGGAAACTCAAGTTACAGACATTCTAAGAGGCATGATCTCCAAATTGTTTGATAACCACATCCTTTCAAAAACTTTGATGAGAAAATAATATTTAAGAAATACAACTTAAAGAGTGACTCCATAAAATCTTGAGGGATCTTAGCTCTTCATTTCAATGGCTTAAAACACTTAGCTCTGAAGCATTATTCCACAGGCTTTAACTGGCATTAGGTGACACTAGCACTATTTTCAAAGGGTTTTGGGTACTTGCCTGTTTACTACCATGTAACTAATACAGCCTCAATCCATCTCAGGAGAACTGGATCACTGTAAAATTTACACAGTAGCAGATCATAAAGGTGTTTGTTACTCTACACACTAACATAGAGTGGCTTAATCAAGGTTTTAGAAATAATTACAAAAAATTGTTAGCAAAAGGAGACATTACAGAATGATAAAAATTTGGAAATTCCAATTATCTGGAATGCATAAGGCAAGTACGTAGTAGCTTGTTTGGGAAAGAAAATAAAAAAGTGATCCTGAAATACTTGAGCCAGAATACTTGTTTTATATGGTCATCAACACCTACCTGAGTTCTCTGCCCATAGGAAATGCTCAGTAAACACTTCCCCAAGAGGTGATGAAGTTGTACTATAATCACTGTCTGGAGAAAGAGAATTAAAAGAGAATGCTACATTGATTTTTCAATTATCATCTGGAGAAATACAAGTAAGAATGTCACCAAAGTTGTATGTTGGCACCTGATCTCCCCCTAACACATAAGTTATTTCTTAAGTAAAACTTAAATATCTTTTTCACATACATTAACATCGTTCAGTTCAGTCACTCAGTCGTGTCCAACTCTTTGCAGCCCTATGGACTGCAGCACATCAGGCTTCCTTGTCCATCACCAACTCCCAGAGCTTACTCAAACTCAAGTCCATAGAGTCAGTGATGCTATTCAACCATCTCATCCTCTGTTGTCCCCTTCTCCTCCTTACTTCAATCTTTCCCAGCATCAGGGTCTTTTCCAATATGTCAATTCTTCACATCAGGTGGCCAAAGTATTTAAGTTTCAGCTTCAGCATCAGTCCTTCCAATGAATATTCAGGACTGATTTCCTTGGGATGGACTGGTTGGATCTCCTTGCAGTCCAAGGGACTCTCAAAGAGTCTTCTCCATCACCACAGTTCAAAAGCACCAGTTCTTCAGCACTCCGTTTTCTTCAGAGTCCAACTCTCATATCCATACTTGACTACTGGAAAAACCATACCTTTGACTAAATGGACCTTTGTTGGCAAAGTAATGTCTCTGATTTTTAATATGCTGTCTAGGTTGGTCATAGCTTTGATTTCCTTCAAAAACCTAGATTTGTAAAGTGCTTTTGAAATAAAAATTGTAAACAAGATTAATAGATTATTTTTATTCATAGATGCATCCTAAAGCAGTTGTTTAAGTGTGAATTTTTAGGTGTTTATTTTAAACTCTCTGTTTAAAACTTTAATTAATTACAACATTTTACTTATACAAAGTGTTTTTACTCTTTTTGTCCTACATGTATACTTACTTAGGTCAAATATTTTCAGCAGTCCATGTATTTGAAAATACTAATTATCATAAAGAAAAATCATGGGCTTTTTTAATGTTAGTCCAGTTGGTAAAGTAATGTATCTGCTTTTCAATATGCTATCTAGGTTGGTCATAACTTTTCTTCCAAGGAGCAAGTGTCTTTTAATTTCATGGCGGCAGTCGCCATCCGCAGTGATTTTGGAGCCCCCAAAAATAAAGTCTGACACTCTTTCCACTGTTTCCCCATCTATTTGCCATGAAGGGATGGGACCAGATGCCATGATC
>NW_011494711.1:169209-214866 GCF_000754665.1 Bison bison bison | reverse complement strand
GATTGATATTTCTCCCGGCAATCTTGATTCCAGCTTGTGCTTCTTCCAGCCCAGCATTTCTCATGATGTACTCTGCATATAAGTTAAATAAGCAGGGTGACAATATACAACCCTGACATACTCCTTTTCCTATTTGGAACCAGTCTGTTTTTCCATGTCCAGTTCCAACTGTTGCTTCCTGACCTGCATATAGGTTTCTAGCTCATACTAATATTAAAGATGTTTTAAGAAAGTAGGAGTATAACTTTCAGTTTCCTGCTTTATTCTGTCTACCAAATAATTTCTGACTGGTTTTTCAAAAATTTACAGACACTTATTAAATATGACCTCCAGTCCTACTCAATTGCAGAACCATCAGAATGCAAATATAAAGGGATATAGTTTATCTTTGTTTACCCCACTATATTTAGAACACAATTCTTGACCTATGCTAGATACAACATAAGAAACATTAAATGTTTTTAGAAATTAACTAGAATTTATTTATTGA
Organism: Bison bison bison; assembly: GCF_000754665.1. Classification (NCBI taxonomy): domain Eukaryota; kingdom Metazoa; phylum Chordata; class Mammalia; order Artiodactyla; family Bovidae; genus Bison; species Bison bison. Next base: position 214,376 of record NW_011494711.1, on the reverse strand, counting down.
ATAAGTTAATACCTATGTTGTATTATGGGGCTTCCCAGGTGATTCAGTGGTAAAAGAATCTGCCTGCCAATGAAGGAGACACATGAGATGTGGGTTCGATTCATGGGTTGGGAAGATATACTGGAGAAGGAAATGGGAACCCACTCCAGTATCCTTCCCTGGAGAATCTCAGTGGACAGAGGAGCCTGGCAAGCTACAGTCCATGCGGTTGCAAAGAGTCAGACAAGACTGAGCGACTTCGCACACAGGCACACATGCATGTTGTATTATAACAGTTTCTGGACACTGTAGCTGAAAGCCCACTTCATACAAAGATACGAGAACAGCATATACAAATGAAAACATTATAGTTTTGAGCTTTAAATTATATACTTTTCACTAAAACTATAAAGCATAAAAATATACAAAAGAAGCAATTTGATAATTATGTTGAAGATGTTTATGAAATGTTCCATATTTTGTATCTACATATGTTCCATCGATTAAAGGATGGACATAAAATTAGTGAATACGCATTAAGTATCTTTCATTAAACATATATTTCTTATTATAAAATAATCTAATTGGTATGTTAATTACAAAAATTAAGGCTTTCATCTATCGCACAGGGGCCAAACTGTAACTCTCTCTTCTCCCCTGCCCCCAAACATTTATTTACCAGTGGAGTGTCACTGCTGCTCTAGCAGGGTTCAATAAATAGATAGTTTTGTTTTATTTTTTCTTTCACTATTTTAATGACCTTAATGTTAATTATTAGAGAAAAGATTTTGGAGTCTGATGCTCTGGTGTCAAGTATCTGGCTGCAGGCTAGCAGTGGAATCTTAAGGAAGTCACACAAGTTCTCTAAATCTGAATTTTCTCTTCTCTAATCTGGAGATAATAATACCCATCTCACATCCTCTCCATGAGGGTCAAGTAAAATCATGCACAGAATAGGTAAATGAGGAAGCATTGTCCAAGTGTTGATGAAAGTGTAGCTTTACCAGTTACTTTCAGAATTTTCAGAATTTCAACAATTATATTTGCTATGACAGTCTTATATTTGATATGACAAAGTACACAAGTTAAACTGAATAAGATTTGGGGTCCCAGATGGCCTCTTGCCCATTTCTGCCTCTTGCACCAAAAAGTCTATCTCAGTGCAACAATATCTGGTTATTGAATGCATTTTAAATGCCAAGCAATGTAGTAGACACTAGAAATGAAATATAAGTAGCATTTTCCTCTTGGTGCATGTAGTCTCATAGAAGAGGGGCACAAAAAGTTAACATAAATAAAATATAGTTTCATGAATGGTGTGTCAGTTAGGGTAGTATAGGGAGGCATTTTACTCATCTTATGATTTGACAAGCTTCCTAAAAACGACAATTGTGTTGAACTTTTGAGTAATAATTAGAGCTATGGAGAACTAATTTTATTATCATGGTGGATAGGAAGGGTTCTCCAGCCAGCTGATACAGTAAGTACACGGACATAAAAGTGTGGCTATCCTTGTGGTGGAAATGAATGTAGAAGCAGTTCTTTACTATGTGAAAACCAATGAGAAACAGAGACTCATCAAAAATAAGGCTGGAAAGGAAGCGGCTACTAAGTAAAACTTTTGAACTTAAATTTTGTCCTCTGCAAGTGAAAGCTTAATCTACTGGGACTAGGAGGGTAGTTTCTGAGTAGGCTGGTGTAAAACACATAGAAACAGAGCTATACAATTATCTCAAACCTGGGCAAAAGCATTTTTTAAAAAATGATCAACTTTGATTTTTGTGTCTTCCACTGGACTGTATTGGCATTTGGAAGATTTGGCACACCTGTGTTTATTGCAGTTAGCCTAAGTTTTAAAAAGTAGAAAAATAAAATTTAAAAAAGTATATTTGAACTTTATAGGATACACTTAACATATGCACTAAATTAATAGGATTAGAGAAAAAATTCTTACAATCACTAGGCCCAATCCTTTGTTCTTAGTTCTGAAAGGCAAAATAACTCACAATAAGAAGCTGCCATAGGAACTATAGCTGAGGCACCACTGATATAAGGAAGAAACTCCCCATTCGCACCAATAGGGTATTTCCCTCTGGAAATTAACTGTACTTTCAGTTGTGGAGCAGATAATTGCACTTCTTAAAGCTACATTTATATAAATAGTCCCCATTTCTGGGTTGTTTTTGCCCTCAGTTTTTTCATAAATCAAATACTAAATAGATTGTTTATGTGTATTCTTCATATAGTGAAGCATAGTCATTCATTAAAAAAAATAATAATAATAAGTGCCTGCCATTTTAAAGTTCCAGTAAGTACAAAGAGATAATCTTCCTTCTGGTTGCCTATAAAATCAGATTGGGACAATGTCTCTCATGGTGAACTTTTAAAAAGCAAAAACTGTGTCTAAATAACCTTTGCATTTGTCTGTATCAGATGTTTGCAATATTAGATACTCCATGAAGATTTGGCAAATGAATAATTTGAATTAATAGGGTAAGTGATATATGATAGAAGTAGAGGTACAGAAGACAAGAAAGAGTTCCAAATAGATTGTGAACAGTTTTTCTAAAGAAATGGCCTACTAGCTGAAATTAAACTGATGAGGAATCTTGCAGGGGAACTGCATGGAAAGAATAGAGCAGACTATCATCAGCAAAACCACCCAAGGGAGATTGAACCTGTCAGAACATTTAGATGATGGTAGCATGGAGATTCGGAGAAGAAAATGGCACCCTACTCCAGTGTTCTTGCCTGGAGAATCCCAGGGACGGGGGAGCCTGGTGGGCTGCCGTCTATGGGGTTGCACAGAGTCGGACACGACTGACGCGACTTAGCAGCAGCAGCAGCATGGAGATTGGTTGATGGTAGATGGAAGAAAGCTATGGAAGAGGAACCTGGTAATGTAGAGACAGAGATCAAATTGTGCTTGGTCTTGAAAAAAACAGGTAAAAAGACTGGGCTTTTTTCTTCCGTCAAAAGCCATGTTTTGAAGAGGATCAAGGCCTGATCTGTTCAGATGACTTTCCTCAGAATAATTTACAGATCTTATATAGAAACCAGGAGCCAGGTGGACAGCTGTGCAAGAGAAAGTTATACATACACACACACATACACACACACACACCCCTACACAACTACATTACTAGATAAAATAAAGTGATTCTAAAGTAATCAATTGAATAGCACACAATTTATGAGTTTGAAAACCCAAACCAAACTGGTTAAATGACATGTTTTCACACTAGAACATAAAGGTGATGCTCCATTTTTCATGCTTTTTTTTTTTAAGTCACAAGCAAAAGATTGAGGGTGATGTTGTCCTAGAAAAGATTGTCCCATGGGTTGGTTATACAGTTTCCAATGTACTTATTGTGATAAAGCTACAACTGTCATTCTCATTCTATAAGATGCATTCAAAAGCAAGTAAATTAGAGACTACTAGTCTTAAGACAGACTTGCACTGTCTCTAGATTTTTATGTTGCTTATTTTTAATGTAAACAAAAGTCTGTATAAGTGTCAGCAGGAAAAAAAAAAAAAATGTTCTTTGCACTTTAGAGCTGATTGGGAAACACCACTGTCCCTTGCTTGAGAATCACTGTCTTACAGGACTAAAATAAAAAAGTAATTATTCTAGGGGAAACCCAACTTCTCTTTTTATTTGATCACTGGAAAAAAATCCTGTTTTCTGAAAGCACTAAGAAACATTTTAAGAATCAACACTCTGATCACAATGGAACTGGGTCTCCCTAGTCACAATAACAGTTAAGTCTGATTTGCATGGTCCCTGTACAAACTTATGGATTCCTGAATCAAGTACAGTCATGTTGAATTAATATTTTTGCCTAAGTGAGTATATATCAAAATTAAAATACCTAGAATAAGCAATGATAATATCAGTAATTTTGCCTCATGTGTTTTTCTGGTTTTATGAAAATAGGGAAAGTGACTTTTTTCCAAGGGGGGAGGGAAAATACAAAAAAAATTGTGTATTGGAGCCAAAAGCCTTATTTGCTGTGAAAATTACAAATGTTTGCCTGGAGCAAATATGTGAAAATTTGCAATTTGTTATAGGTGTGGAATTTTGCTATTTTTCACAGTGGAAGAACTGTTCTGTGTAGTTTGCTTTTTTTTTCTCCTAGATGTGTGAATTCTTAGAGAAATTCTGAGACCTACGCATTTTTATGCAAAAGTGGCAAGGTGAATAATTACTCTCAATAATAATTTAAAATTCTGCTATGTAATTCAATGAAATACTTTTTTTTCAATGCTGAATGGCTGCACTTGTTAGAAGAAAGTTCCAATAATGTATTGAGCTTTCATCTGGTACAGAAATGCTGTATTAATGTACTGCAATAGTTTTACATAGGAGCGTGTTGATATGTAAAATAAAAGAGATGGAGTGTAGTTAGCTTAAAAATCATTTAAGCTTTTATGACATAAATGAGATAACTAAAATTCAGATGTGAATCTTATGTATACAAAATTAGATTCAGATACCATGTAGGATTGAATCAATCTACTAAACACAAATATTTAATAATTCCAAAATTATGTAATAATAAAAACTTCAAGTTATGCAAGTATTAATGTGCATTTCACTTAGAATTGAATTCTTGCAACTAGGTAAGACTTCCTAATGGTCAAAAAGAAAAAGGAAAAGAAAGAAATACTACATTTCCTTCTTTCCTTCAAGTCAAAGTGATACTATGACTTCCATGTCTCTTCTGTCTATGGCTTATCCTAAGATGAATTGTGAAATGTTTGCATTATCTTTATGCCCATTCTGTAAGTGATGCCTCAGGTTAGCCACTGAGAAGGAATGCTGATGGCTCCAAACCTCTCCTCCTTTACACATGAAATTTTCTGTCCTGTTTCTCATGCCATTAGGGACACTTTCCTTTTAAATTCTAACAGAATTTGCTGCTTTCATTAAGCAACCTGTGTTATAATATATTTCTCCAAGCTCTCTTTTTCGTTCCTGGGTAACATGTGCCTTTTTAGAATGCTTCCAAAGGGAATGTAGGACGTCATATTTCTCTGGGTTAATGACATTCTCTAACATGCAGAAGGCAGGACTGGATGGTCTGTTTTACAGTTACCTGATTAATCTACTCAAAGTATGTTTTAATTAACAATATAGTATGTATGTAAGATTCTAAAAGATCAGCCTACCATTTGAATTAGTTTATGGGTTGCCTTACTCTTTTCAAATATCAAAATCACTAGGAATTGAGAAGCTTTGCAAACCATTGCATGTCTCCAGTCTTTCTTAAAATGCTGTATGAAATTATTTTTGTGCTGGTTTTACTAAGATTCAGTACTGTCAAGCTTTTCTTAATATCATATAACCTTAACACAGGTTCCTAATTCATGAATTTCTGAAACCTAAAATGTGTATTCATTTACCCATGGGACTAAAGATAAAACCCATCATAAAATGATTCCCAGCATATGTCCATGGGCAAAAATCGTGGAAAGGCAGGCAAGAGACATATATTCGTAATCTATTTAGAAATACACTACAGTTTTCTTCCCTTTAAAACAGAAACCTAATTGAACATAATGTAAAAACTACTTTAGTCAAAATTAACTTTAAAAGATTATAACACTAAACATCAATTATAATGTAAATTAATGGTAATAAAAATAAGACATTTAAAACTTAACATACACCAAAATTAGTCTTCCCCTTAAAAAGAAACAAAAGTCAAAATTGCAAGGTTTATTGCTATATTTTCAACCATGGAGAATGCATGTTGAAGTTTAATTCGTTAGTGAATTTCGCTTTTAGATCACCCTTCCAGTGAAGTTTTCTACTTGCCAATAAACACTAAGGAATGTCTCCTTTCTATGCTCAGACCAGATTGCTACCCCTTTTTCTTATCTGCCCAATTAGCTTTAGAGGCCTTAGCTATCACCAGCCTAACTACCTTGGAGCTCTTAGATGAAAGTTCCTTATCCTAGGCTGTTCTATTCATCAGGAATATAGCAAAACTTAGGTTTGAATAGTTTCCTATGAAACACCTCCCACTAAACTGATTTGTGGTCCCTAATGAACCATAAGCTGATGGACAATTATTCATTTGGCTGAAGCCCATGGTACTTTTAAACGGTACTCTGGATCTCACAAGACTGCATATGTGACTTACATTTAAGTTTAGATACAAGATTTTTTGACATGAGCAAGAAGTTTAACAAGACTTTAACTGGAATCACCATGAAAGAGCAATTTTGACTTGAAATTTCAACTTTTCTGTGATTGGTATGCAGATAACCCCAAAAATAATAAGGGTAAAAATTTCCTACATTTAGAAAAGCAACGCTGAGTTACATTAAATAAAAACATTACAGTTTTAAATAATCACCACAGAGTATTATAAGCAAGAATGGACTCCGTTTTTTAAGACCTTAAGCAACATGATTTCTTTCTTGATTTTTGCAAAGTTTGGACTCATACTTCATTTAGAATCAAAATATCTAGAAATAAAGGATGGCAATGGAAATTTCTTTTTCATAATAAAATAGAATAGGAATAGAGCCTGCTACATCTTGAGATTAAAAAAAAACAGATGTCATTTAGGCTTCTTAAGGGCATAGTGGAACACTTTCTGGAAAGCATTTCTTGAGTATCTCTGACACAATTGATTAACAGGTAACAAGATGATCAGAAATCTTCCTAGAACAGGAGTAAGTATGTTTCGTAATTGAAAACATCGGTTGAAAAAATTCTGTCTAGAGTTTCACCTTTTAGTTTCATTTGACTCAGCATTCCTGCTTAGAGTATGAAGCAGAGATGAACACAGGGCAAATCAAGAGGCAGCATCTCTTGAATAATTTGGTGGACTCCCTCGAAAGTGTTCCTTCTGTCCCAGGCAGACCTTGGACATGAAGAGTTTTGGGCCACAGTTAAATAGTAAGGTCTCAACACAGGTGCTTGGTCTTATCCACTAAGAACAAGGATTATCTTGTCAGTTTTGGCTGTAATTGCATTCTTTTCTGCAGTTTTGAGAGTATGCTGCTGCTGCTGCTAAGTCGCTTCAGTCATGTCCGACTCTGTGCAACCCCATAGACAGCAGCCCACCAGGCTCCCCTGTCCCTGGGATTCTTATATTGGATTGGGTTGCCATTTCCTTCTCCAATGCATGAAAGTAAAAGTGAAGTCTCTCAGTCATGTCCAACTCCTAGTGACCCCATGGACTGCAGCCTACAAAGCTCCTCGGTCCATGAGATTTTCCAGGCAAGAGTACTAGTGTGGGGTGCCATTGCCTTCTCCAGTTTTTAGAGTGAGGACACCACTATTTTTTTAAGGCTACGTAGCCAGGTCACTATTTTAAATTTAGGCTTACTGACAGTGAAGTTTACTTACAAAATAATGTTTATTCAGTTCAGTTGCTCAGTCGTGTCTGACTCTTTGTGACCCCATGAATCGCAGCACGCCAGGCCTCCCTGTCCATTATCAACTACTGGAGTCTACCAAAACTCATGTCCATCGAGCCAGTGATGCCATCCAGCCATCTCATCCTCTGTTGTCCTCTTCTCCTCCTGCCCTCAATCCCTCCGAGCATCAGGGCCTTTTCCAATGAGTCAATTCTTCGCATGAGGTGGCCAAAGTATTGGAGTTTCAGCCTCAGCATCAGTCCTTCCGATGAACACCCAGGACTGGTCTGCTTTAGGATGGACTTGTTGGATCTCCTTGCAGTCCAAGGGACTCTCAAGAATTTTCTCCAACATCACATTTCAAAAGCATGAATTCTTTGGCACTCAGCTTTCTTCAAGTCCAACTCTCACATCCATACATGACTACTGGAAAAACCATAGCCTTGACTAGACATATCTTTGTTGGCAAAGTAATGTCTCTGCTTTTCAATATGCTATCTAGGTTGGTCATAACTTTCCTTCCAAGGAGTAAGCGTCTTTTAATTTCATGGCTTCAATTACCATCTGCAGTGATTTTGGAGCCCAGAAAAATAAAGTCTGACACTGTTTCCACTGTTTCCCCATCTATTTCCCATGAAGTGATGGGACCAGATGCCATGATTTTCGTTTTCTGAACGTTGAGCTTTATGCCAACTTTTTCACTCTCCTCTTTCACGTTCATCAAGAGGCTTTTTAGTTCCTTTTCACTTTCTGCCATAAGGGTGGTGTCATCTGCATATCTGAGATTATTGATATTTCTCCCAGCAATCTTGATTCCAGCTTGTGCTTCTTCCAGCCCAGCGTTTCTCATGATGTACTCTGTATATAAGTTAAATAAGCAGGGTGACAATATACGGCCTTGGCACACTCCTTTTCCTATTTGGAACTAGTCTGTTGTTCCATGTCCAGTGCTAACTGTTGCTTCCTGACCTGCATAGAGGTTTCTCAAGAGGCAGATCAGGTGGTCTGGGATTCCCATCTCTTTCAGAATTTTCCACAGTTTATTGTGATCCACACAGTCAAAGGCTTTGGCATAGTCAATAAAGCAGAAATAGATGTTTTCCTGGAACTCTCTCACTTTTTCCATGATCCAGAGGATGTTGGCAATTTGATCTCTGGTTCCTCTGCCTTTTCTAAAACCAGCTTAAACATCTGGAATTTCACGGTTCACATATTGCTGAAGCCTGGCGTGGAGAATTTTGAGCATTACACTACTAGCGTGTGAAATACAAATTGAAAAATACAACATTTACTTCACTAAGATCTTATTCATCCCCATTATGAACCACAATAAAATGCCAAAAGGAACCAATACTAAGTAATGCTCATCATAGGGAGCATCAACTTTATAAAGGATGAAGGAGAGAACAAAGGGAGAAGAAAGTGGGAAGTGAGACAATACAAAGGGCTTATGATTTTTTAAAAAGTCCTGTGCTGCAGGACTTAATCTGGGGAATGAAATCTGTCTTTATTCAGAAGTATATGGTGTATATATTCTGCTTTAGGACAGAAAAGCAGTTCAATTAGCTAGGAGAAGCTTTAAAAAGGAGGAATGAAGAGGTCTGGGCATGTCTCTAAAATTTCAGTGACTACCTCTTTCCTCCACCCAATTTTTGAATTAACAGATAGAATGGGTTGCTTCAGCAAACAAGTACACATACTTACAATACATTTTAACAATGTATTGAACTTACTGTGTGTTCTTTTATTATACTGTAACTCACTTCCATTAGGAGACTGTGCTAGTTTTCACAAATGCTAAATACTGGCTTTAGTTTTGGAATTTCAGGTCTTGAAAATATTCTCCTGGAATTATCTCACTATCTCATATGTCAGAACTTTGATAATGACTGATACAATCAAAGAATCATGTTGATGCTACTGACCTAAAAATTATTTTGAGCTATATTACAGTAGCTGCTTATGTGAAGTTTACCCAAGTCCTTTTAATCTCATCTACTCTTCAATGAAAAGAAAAACATCAGGGTTCCGTAAGAGCTATACTGTAAGTATTAGAACTATGCACAAAGTCTGTGTGCTGAAGACCCCACATCAACAAAAATAGTGCTCACCCTAATTAGTGGGGCAATTGGAAGAAGCTATTGTAGAAAATTGGAAATTAGAGGAAGTTATTGTAGGGAACAGAAGAGCCTGGTGGGTTACAGTCCATAGGGCTGCAAAAGAGTCAGACATGACTGAGTGACTGAACAATGAACAATTGTAGTAAAGTTAATTCTCATTAACCTCTTATAAAACAAAATATGGGCTATAGTTTCGTGGAATTGAGAAAATCATTTAAGCTGCTGAAATTATTTACTTATCTATTTGAATGTGCCTTTTGCCTTGGGATTTTTTTTTTTTTTTTTGAGATGTACTTTTTGTTAGACTAGATAATAAAAACTGGGCTATCTTCTGTTACATATTTGACTTAATGTTTAATGGAGCCATAAAAAACTTTCATTTTTGCAGATAAAAAATGGTTGAAAGTGAAAGTTGGTTGCTCAGTCATGTCAGAATCTTTGAATTGAAGCCCCATGGACTGTAGCTCACCAGGCTCCTCTGTCCTTGGAATTCTCCAGGCAAGAATACTGGAGTGGGTAGCCATTACCTTCTCCAGGGTATCTTCCCAACCCAGGGATCAAACCCAGGTCTCCTGCATTTTAGCAGACTGTTTACTACCCAAGCCACTAGGGGAGCCCCCAAAGGGCTAAATATTCATAATCTCATATAGAACAATTTACATCTGGGTGGTGTTTTCTGCTAAAAGGGAAGGATTGGATAATGAGTGAAACAGAATCAGTATGATAATTTTCCTTTTGAGTTGTTATAGTACATTCTAAAAATATTGTTGCCCAGGTTTTTGTTTTGTTTTTTTTTTTAAGAGTAAATTTACATATTGTTCAGTAAAATGTGATTCTTTATTTTTCTTTTAATACATGCATATATTGAATAATCTATAGTAGAAATTCATAAAAAAGATAAATTTTAAAAGTTTTGAAAAACATTCTCTTTGGCTATTTTTATAATAACAAAGTTGTTATATAAATAAGTTTGTATAAATAAAATTTAAAACTGTTTCTGCTACTGGAATGTGTAAAGAAATTAATTTTATTTTAAAATCTTACTTTGATTTAGATCCTTCCATTTTATGTAATGATACATTTTTTTCCTTTAATAGCATTTTGGTGATTTCTTACACCACTACATGAAAAATACAGATACTGCATTTGGAAACTGGCAAATGTTTGATATGCACGTAGACAAGTATCTTCTAAAATAGGCCAATGAACATGAATCTTCATAAGCTAACCCCTTAATGTTACATAAATTATTTGGATTTTAAAAGCTGAGTTAAGTAAGAGGGACCAGGAAATCAACCATAACAAACAAACAGAGAGAAAAAAAAAAATCTAAGTTTCTATATTACATTATAGCCATTCAAGGAATAAGTTTGTCACTTAATTAAAAACACAAAATCTCCCTATATATTCCAATATTATTTTGAATTATTCACTTTCGAGAAGCTTTTAGAATTCAAAAAATGCTTTAAGAAATTCTCTGATTTAATCACTCCCTAAACTCTTGAAATAGTTCATATGAATCTGTTTCTTTATCAGATGCATGATCTGGAGGTCAGATACCCAAGGAGCACGTATACTCAAGACTGGGGTATATTTTTCAGCCTAATCTGGTTTGCTGTGCATACTGGACCTTATTTTAAGGATCACTGGCTGCCAATAGGAAATGCTCAAACATGCTGAGTCTGATCCAGATTCTTTTATGGAAAAAAACAAAAACAAAAAAAAACACTCCTAGAACTAAAGTGTTCTTCTACCTTTGTTCTGATGAAAAGAGATCCAGGAAAGAATTATAAATACGGAAAGAGCAAAGGTGAAATTCCAGAAGGCCATGGGCTTCCCTGATGGATTCATGGGTAAAGAATCCACCTGGAGACACAGCAGACGTGGGTTTGATTCTTAGGTTGGGAAGATCCCCTGGAGGAGGGCATGCAACCCACTCCTGTATTCTTGCCTGGAATAATTTCATGGCGAGAGAAGCCTGGCGAGCTACTTTCCAGAGTCACAAAGAGTTGGACACAACTAAGCATGTACATCGGAGAAGGCAATGGCACCCCACTCCAGTACTCTTGCCTGGAAAATCCCATGGACGGAGGAGCCTGGAAGGCTGAAGTCCATGGGGTCGCTAAGAGTCGGACCCAACTGAGAGACTTCACTTTCACTTTTCACTTTCCTGCATTGGAGAAGGAAATGGCAACCCACTCCAGTATTCTTGCCTGGAGAATCCCAGGGACGGGGGAGCCTGGTGGACTTCGTCTGTGGGGTCGCACAGAGTCGGACACGACTGAAGCGACTTAGCAGCAGCAGCAGCAGCAGCAGCAGCAAGCATGTACATTCTTCATAGCTTTGCCTCTTTTCCCTTTGTATCCATCTGTCTTGCTCCAAAGGGAAATAATAAGTGTCTAACCATTTCTATGTACCATCATGAGTGAACTTTCTTGCCCTTTCAAGAAAGAAGATAAAAAATGTATACAGTATGTGAATAGCTCTTTGCATCCAGTGTATCTTTTATTAATAATAATAATATTTTGAGGAAAGTTAGAATACCCAATATCAAATGAGGACATGGAAACCACTGGAGATAAATGACTTCATCCAGCATCTTACAGATTTAAGCAGTGAGTCTGAGATTTCAGGTCAAATCCTGTGACACCAAATGTATTGTTTTTTTTTCTATGCTACTATAATCTCTCTCTAATTAATTTATATATACTTAGAAGGGAAGGTATTGATAAATATTGAGGTAGTGATTACTAAAATTACCTGGGGAACTTAATAAAAATTCTTGAACTCCAGTATTAGATATTGTTTTAAAATGTCTGTAAGGTTTTTGGTTTTGTTTGTTTGTTTTGGTTTTTGTTTCTAAATTCTGTCTAAGTAACGGTTTTTCTCAGTCAGATCTGGGATTATCTTTAGTATTGAGATAACTTTAAAGTATATGCAAGAGTATTTACATTTTTCAAAGCGGAAAATAAATATTAGTGAATCATTTTATTCAGAATTTTTGCATTATGTAGATGCTTCAAGAAAGTGTTTGGTGGAGGGGAAACTTCCTGGCACCTCCAAGATTATGACATGGAGGAAGGTATTTACTCTACCTTCTAAAAAAAATTTATTCTTGCTTTCCAATTGCATGCCTGGACACTGATTAAATCTTAGATCTGAAAAATCAGTGAGCTGCTTATCATCCCTGGTAGAACACAGCTTACAAGAAAGACAAAGCTGTTTCAGATGTTAGCTTCCTCTCCTGTTAGTTCATGAACTTGGGAAAAATACTTAGCTTCCCTGGATCTTAGTTTGTTTCACCACTAAATGCAGATAGTCATATGCATTCCACAGGGTTGTCCCAAGAATAAAACAGGCTGTTGTATAGTGCTTAGCCTAGTCAGTGCACAAAAACTGTAACTAGCATTCATTTTAAAAGGATTAAGTGTCTGAGCATCAATCTTTTGAACCAAAGCATTTTCCCTTGTCAGTGTTCTCCATCTTGTTTTACATTATTCCTCAATGCTGCTATGAAAAATAAGGATCTATGAACAGATCTGTCTGGCAAATACTGAAGAATGCATTCTCATTTAGAGATCATAATCAACAGATTTTTATAAAAATTTTGAGAAGTTTTTCTTGAAAAAAAAAAACTAACATTATTTAAAACATTATTTCAATAAACAAATGTAGCTATGGAGTCCTTCTCCTCATAGGACACCTATTAATATCTGGAAATAATATCCAAAAATACTCTTTTTAGAGAAGGTCTGTCTTTTACTACTAAAATCTTAACAACACATACGCTTTTCTCTTAGGCAGATTGAGATAGGCAAAATGAAACTTCAGGGGCTTGATTTTAAATATATGTATGTATTATTTCCACTTACATTGTGATGGAGTGGCAGGATGAGATTCCTCCATCATATGCACTATGTGTACTGTTATGGTTAGCCACTTTTGTGTTCTCTTTGTCTGTAGGTGTGAATATTAAGTGTGTGTGTGTGTGTGTGTGACTGAATGAGTATGTGTTTCTATGTGAAATTCTATTAATGTCTTTTTGTAACTACTATATCTAGATGTGAGTGATGTGTGAAACAAAACTCCTTGTTTAGTATAAAATAACCCACTCAAGTGTTCTTGCCTGGAGAATCCCAGGGACTGGGGAGCCTGGTGGGCTGCCGTCTCGGGTCGCACAGAGTTGGACACGACTGAAGCGATTTAGCAGCAGCAGCATGCTGTTTTAATCTTTATCCCATATAGTATGGAGTCTAAGTCTTAGCTTATTAATCTACAGATCTGAATATAAATTTAAAATAAAGTTTTTAAAACCATATTCTTAAATTCTGTTCTCTCTTCCACATTCTCTCTTGCTACTCAGAGTTGATCTCTAATGACTGGTATTTTCTCAAATAACCATTTTATTTACCAAAAACTAAAGAACTAAAACACATGTTGCACAGAAAACAATATTTGGGTTCTTTCAAAACTTTAGGCAAAGCAACAAGAGATTTGACTTCCTCTAAGACCAGCTTGGGGTCACTGTTTGTTTTCACTTATATGGGCACTCCAGTCTTCCTTAACATCCAATTTGCTTTCAGGCAGTAGGTATTTAAACTACAGGAGGAGTCCAGCCAAAATAAGCCATCCTTCTGCCAGGTCCAAAGTTTCCTTTCCTCCTGCTCTCTCTGGGTTTCCTCTTATAATTTTACCTTTCACTTAGTTCCATGGAATGTGCCTGGGTCCTCTAAGAGACATTTAACTTTAGGGAGTTATTACTCATTTTAAACAAAGTGGCAGAATCACTGTTTCTAGAGAAGGCGATTGTTGGCAGAAAAGAAAAAAGTGAGTACAAGAAGAAGAAACAAGACTTCTTCTTACTTTCTTCTTGTGTTTATTGACTTTTTCCTGATTCTGAAAATGTGGATTGCTAGGGAAGGGACAACCCCTTGTCCATCTCCGTTTTAATATAAAAATAAATGTGTGTGAGTTTAACTTTTACAGTATGAAACATGCATAATACAGAGAAGCTCAAATGCATAGTAAAAGAGAATCGTTTGGTGTGGAAGTTACCGTCTAAAGCTGTAGGAATTGCATCTGCCTTACACAGAAGCCCTGCCCTGTGTTCTTGCCTTCCTTTCCACTCTCTGAGCAATACATCTAGGTTCATCCACACTCAGTCCTGTCTTCAAAACTCAAGTTCAGCGCTCTCTCTGAATGCAAACTTTAATAAAAGGTTCTGTTACACACACAATCTATTAAATAATACTAATGCAACTTTAATTCACTTGGATTTAAGTATCTAACTGAAGGTACCCTGGGTTTCCTTTTTGACTTTTCCCCTCTTGCATCCTTTCATTTACTAGGCACCCAATTCATCCATGACAATCATGAACTACAGCATTTAGGAGTGAGAAACCTTCCCTACAGACACATCCAAAAATGATTTTTTTCCTCTATCAAGAGCCCTTTAAAATTCTTTTTTAAAATAACACTTTGAAAAAAATAACATCTGTTTAAATCCTTTTATCATGATTTAAACACATTTTCAGTTATCACATTTTTCTTTTTTTTTCCTTTTTTTTTTAAAGTTCTTTTTATACCTGTTACCATGGACACAATGTTGCTTGCCTCAGAGTCTAATTAAAATGGTTACTTGCTCAGCCAGGGAATTAGAGAATAATCACGTGTTGGGGGAGTGGTTTTAAAATCTGAGGAAACTATTGTTTAGGATCTCTTGATAGAGATACTTCTGTTAATCAAAATCCTCTCTCCATCTTGCAAGGAGTGTTTCAACCAATCAATTTCTAAAAAGACCCAACATAATCTGTTTAGAAAATGTATAGACCAGATTTTAACCTCATAAACCTGTCTTTGGGCAGGTTTCCCTGAGCTATAAAGCAAGGACCTGGTATTTGCAAATGTGAGTGAGGGGAAAAAAATCCCCTTCTTGTTAAACTATTGAATATGTAATATTTGACCAATGTAGAATTTAGATAAATCATTAATGAAGAAATTTCCTAGGTTTCAATCCATCTTCCAATAAAACCAGCCATCATTTCTATTTATGTAGTCAATTGCCTCATTTTGGACTATATAAACATACTATTTTTGTTGTTTTTGTTAAAATAAAGATGAAATACTTTTAAATGGTCAAATTCTTTGTTTAAATTTAAATGTAATAATAGTTTACTTAATACATCACAAGCAAGCAGGCATGTAAAACTGGGCAAGTCAGAAAGCATTTTTTTTCCCTTCAACAACAGCGTTTCCACGAGCACATCCTTGATAATGTGGACTCTCGAGTTTCTTAGAATAGACAGTAAAAATGCAGAAAGTTACCATGGTTTTCCAACAAGGATGTGAATTTAATGTTTAAAATTTCCAGGGGTATAGAGACTTTACTATTTTTATTTGCTTTCTTCAGCCCATCACTTTTGTAACTTCGATCCTATAACCTCTTAGTATAATCCCTATACTATCTAGCATCTTCCTAGATAGACTTGAAAGACGTTCAGATTATTTAATATAAATTTCCATCTCTGGAAATCTATCATGAAGTTTACCTAATAATATATTTTGATACTGTGTACATGGATATATGAGATTCCGTTGACTAGCAAGTCAGTAACAAGTAGAGACAAAGCAATGTGGGGCTCATGAGAAGTTGAACTGATGATGTGACAGGAAGTCAGAATTCAAGGGCAATCTCTTTGCTAATTAACTATAAGGCATTTTGCTGAGCCATCATTTAACCTCTCTAAGACAAAAGAGGTGGGTCCATTGTCTTTGTTTCCTTCCACGTCCAAAGTTCTGTAACAGAATGCCAGTGGTGCCATTCACCGTGACAGGGCTCTAGGAGAAAAACTAGCTGGATGAGGAGAGTCAAGGTTTGGTATTTGTTATGATGAAATTGAGTTCCCCCTGAAAGAAAACTGGGAAATTCAAGTAGACATTTAGATACAAGGGTATATAACTCAGAAGTGAGTTCTAGAGATACATATATGAAAGATATTGGCTTATGGATAATGATTTAAATATGTTCAATTGAATATTTCCCAGGAAGAAAGAATATAGTGAGAAGATTGGGTACTGAGCTTTGAGAACCTAGAAAGAACAAAATACTCCTTCAAAAAAAGACACGTGTGTTACCACATAACTAAGAAGAATGAGTCATTTTTGGTACAGTTTGCAATCTTGTTCATCTACTCAACAAATATGTACATATAAAGCACTTTACCACCATACAATATCTGTAGGTGCTGGAGAGTCAAAGAACAGTGAAATACAGACTGTGACAACACAGCTTTAAAAAAACCTAAGCTGCTCTCTTAAGAGAATCAAGTTTGAAAACAAGAAAGTTAACATCAACTTAATCAAATAAAAATACTCATTACATACATTATTCTCAGATATGTTTTATTTCATAGGATTCTCTCTTTTTAAGAGAATCCATTATTTGAAAGGTAAAGGGAAGACTGTAGTTTAAGAAAACATTATACTACTCTGACCTTTTCGGTATTCTATATTTTGATTGGCTATATTGGAATATCTCATCATGTCCATCCAAGTAAGGGCAAGACTGTAAACACTATGAACTTGACTAGTCAGCCAATCAAATTATAGAGTGTTGTAAAGGTCAAAGCAATACAATATGCTACTATAATTTACATAACATATGTGCAGCATTACGAGTCCAATATTTCATCCTCAGACAAGGATTGAACAAGAACATAAAAAAGCGTAACATGAATGTAATCTGCTGACAACAAAATCAGAAAAACTTTCTTGAGATTTCCAAGATTGCCACTGAAGTTAAAGGAAGGAAGGATGAAAAAAGATACTCATTCATTGAAGTGAGTTCAAGATAAGAGGTAGGATGTAGGAAATTCATAGAGAAGTTCCAAGAAAGTGGTGAAAGGCAATAGACAAATGGATCTGAAAGTCAAGAGAACTGGGTTCTATGCCCTGCTTTGCTAGTAACTAGTCACAAGACTTGAAAAGTTATTGGATTTCTTGGCATTCATTTCTCAGGCTTTGAAAGAAGAGATATATTAATAGCTATTGCTTTTAATAATCTTAGTTGGTGTTTTTATTTTTAAAGTATACAGCAATGAATATAAAGCTATCCTTATTTTCAAAATACAATCTTGTGGTGCATAAGACAAGTAAATCAGTAACTGCTTAAATTAGTTTAAGAAACGAGGAAAGGAACATCTTAGCATAGACCTGCTTGTAGTCTGTCATTGTTTTTGCCCCTGCCCATATAGAAAGATCTACATTCATATACGTGGTGTAGAATATGAGCACAATCTCCATAAGTCTTATGGTGTGGGCACTTAAAATCTAGGCCAGGGAAATAGTCCAAGACTCACCAATAAGGCAAAAAGAGGCTCTATATTGCTGGTAAAAATGACATGATTCACATTAAAAATCTTCAAAATCAGTCCTTAAAACCTGCCTAGCATAATAGGAAAACAGTAGTTGCTATTATTCCCTTCCTTGTTAGTTAGCGTTTTCTAGGCAGAATGTGATCTGTTGTGATATTTCCTCTTTAAATGCTACCACTGAAGTTGAAATAAACTTTCAATGATGTTGAACTCCAGAGCCAGGGTATGGAGACTTGGCTCCTGGCTCTGGATTACCTCTCTTTGCTTTCGTGCTTCAGTTTTATTATATGTAAATTGGGGCTAATAATAGTACCTGATTCATAGGATTGTGAGGTCTGAATAAGTTAATACATAAAAGGTGCTAAAAGAGTGCTTGATGTACTGTAAAAAAAAAATAAATAAAAAATAAACTTTCATTAAAATGCTGAGAAGGTAAGAAATGACAGTGAACCCAGTAAGATGTTTCAAAAAACCTGCACCTTCTAGGGGAATCATAGAAATACTAAGGACTAAAATATAAAAAAATAAATCGTAACATATTAACTTATGAGAATGCCAAGTTAATGTTCAGAGGAATGGTACATTTTCTTTGAAAAGTAAGTAACTTGGTGAACTCATAATTTCACAAGCCAAATCAAGAGCCAAAGTAGTGGGCAATTAATGAGAGAACCCAATTAATGATCTTTGATTGATCAAAATTATGGAAAAAAGACAGTTAAACATGTATTTCCAATTGCTGAAAATGACTATCTTGTGGATAATAAATACTTTCTACATGTTTAATACACAGAATAGGTTTAATATCCAAAATTTCTTTTGGTGTTTTCATCTTGTATTAATCACTTTAAATATGTATGATCCTTTTAACATTTGTGTTTATTTATTCATCCTATATCAAATCTGCACATCTTGTGCAGGATATTGTGACTTTAACCTGCCCTTAAGTACTGTTTCTGTGTTAAAAATCCCCAGCATGAGTTCTAAACAAACATGAAAGTTTTTTCCACTTTGCATGGAGTATGGAGATAGAAGTCGAGAGAATAAGGTCCTGAAACCTTTGGGTGACCAAGTGGAAAGGAAGCACCTGCCCGCTGTGGGCAGCAGCCCGGCACAGCAGGTGTCTGCCTACCTTCTAGGCTCTGCACAACCCGTTGGCTTCCATTTGCTCAGTCTCTTGTCATTTATATTTTCTTCTCTCATTTAATTTTCTTCATTTCCTCTCTCTTCTCCTTGCACTTTTTTTTTTTCTTTCTCCCTCTTTCCTTTCCTCTTTTTCTCTCTCTTTCTGAGAAGAGTTTCACTTTCAGTTAACATTCAGAATGAATCTTGGTGGCTCAGGTCTGGTTTACCCATGCTGGCTGTGAGGTTCATACAGCAGCAGTAATACTCCTTAAAAATATTGCAGGATAATGAGAGGATCAAGTGAACATGAAAGCTGTACTGTCAGGCACTGATGAGCCAAGGTGATAACCTAACTTAACTTGAACATTTTAAAAATATGTGCTCCTCATCTGGAAAACATATCTAGCAGGTTTAATGTTATTGGTTATATGTTGGAAGATTTAATGCTTCTTACATATTCTGCTGAGGGAGAATGAAAACCCAAACCAAGTGAAAAGAATAAAAAAATCCACACTGAATGGGAGAAATGCAGTCTATGCCTATGATCTTTCAACAGAAGCATTTAAGAAGCTATTTCCGAGCTGCATTTTTTTTTTTTTTTACCCTGACCACTATAATTAAGAGAAAAGTGACATAAAGTGAAAGTGTTAGATTCTCGGTCATGTTCAACTCTTTGCAACTTCATGGACTGCAGCCCGCCAGGCTTCTCTGTCCACGGAATTCTCCATGCAAAAATACTGGAGTAGGTAGCCATTCTCAGCTCCAGGGGATCTTTCCAACGCAGGAATCGAACCTGGGTCTCCCACATTGCAGCCAGGTTCTTTACCATCTGCGCCATCAGCGGCCCCATACTTAAGAGAACCATTCCACAAAGCAGTAGGCCCCCATTTTTATCATATTTTTCACTCTCAGAAAACATCTTATGTTGTTTTAACTTCTTCAATGTCTACCTCCTTCATCTTCAAAGGAAGCTCTCTGAAAGCAGAGATGCTCTCACATTTTCTCCCGTATCCCTGGCACCTAGCACAGGACCTGGCCTGTGGTAGAGACAAACAAGTTAAGGGACTCCTCCAATACCCAATCTGATATCTTCTATCAGAAAACTGAATTGGATGGAGTTTGATATCATCCTTTTTAGGTCTTCAGGAGTGAATAAAGTGAATAGAAATGAGTGAATTAAGAACAACTTATGAGAGTTTTGAAAGTTCATCAGGAAGACATTTTTCATTCAACAGAAGTCAAGACCCAAGATGCTAATTATATATTTCCTGATAGACAAGATTTCAGGATTTAAGAAACTTTGTAAGTGGCAAATGTTTCTTTCCTATTCCTAAAAGCCACCAGATATGCCATAGAGATAAAAGTAAAAAAAAAGAAAATCTTGACTTGTATATTTTCTGCAAAATCTTTGTAAAAATATTTTCTTCATTCTTAGATACCCAACAGTAGTTCTCATGATGTGTAAAGTACCATGTTAGACTGAGAGATGACACATAACCTCATCCTTCAAAAAGTATGATCTTTTGGAAACACTCATATATGCTTACCTTCTTTATATACATGAACAGTTGACTTCTGTTTGTAGAGGCCCAATAATTAATATGGTACTAAAGATATTCTTTGGAGAGGGAAATGGCAACTCACTCCAGTATTCTTGCCTGGAGAATCCCACGGATGGAGGAGCCTGGAAGGCTACAGTCCATTGGGTCACAAGAGTCAGACACAACTTCGTGACTAAACTGCTAAAGATATTCCTTAGATTCCATCCATCTCTTTCACCCCATTTCACTCTTGTCAGTTTCTTAAACTCCAAATGCTTCTAATCACCATAGAGCTAGTCTCCCAGAAAGAATATTCTTTCTTTTAATCTCTGCTAGTTAATTCTTGCTCTTTATTCAGATGCTAAATACTCATAAATACCCTGGAGAAGGGATGGCTACCCACTCCAGTATTCTTGCCTGGAGAATTCCATGGACACAGTCTATGGGGTCATAAGAATTGGACATGACTGAGCGACTAACACTAATACTCATAAATTCTTGAGGACAACATTACATGTTCTCCCTTTCAGATCAAAAATGTTCTAAAGTGCTCTTACTTCTCCACACAAATTCTTATTCTAAACACAAAAGCTCTCATATTTATTTCTGTGATGATTTGATTAATGTCTTTCTTCACCACTAGTCTGAAAGCTACATGTGGATATTAAGAGTACTGAAAAATATGTTAAAAGAACGTGTAAATGCAAACCCAACAGGTTATATCTCCTGATTATAAATCTTTTGAATGCTACTGGTTTTTAAATTATAGATTTAGTTTATTTAATAGAAACAATTCAAAGGCAAGCAGAACAAAAACTGAGAACAAATAGATCTTTTATGATAGACACTTCAAATTATATTAATAATCTGACAGTGGACTGTATTTTAATTTAATCATGAATGCTTCATAGTATACACATATGGTGATGATTATTTCATACGTCCATTATTCAGGTTATCTTTTTTAAAAAAACTTTTTTTTTCTCTAAATTTGGCCCATTCTTTCCTTTAGTTATGCTAACACCCAGGAATGGAAATTGCAGAAATCAATAATGAGGCATAATTCACTTCTAATATTCAGTTAAAGTCCTTAATTCAATCATTTATTCATCCACAAAACATTCAAAAATCAAATATTTAACACCTAGAATACAAGATACCATATGGGCAACAAGAATGTCTTGATATACCAAATGCATAAAAAGTTCCTTTTCTCCAGCTGTCCTGGATTTAATTTAGAAGTTAAGATAATTGCATAAATAGCTGCAACAAAGGCCAATATGATAAGTCATCCCAGTTGCTTAAACTAAGCATAAGGGAATTTCAGGAAAAGGGTTCATTTTTTTGTAGGGGCTGTGGGGAAAGGAGGGATGTCAAGTGGTAGCACTGTGCCTTAAAAGGAACTGGAAGAATTTTGTTTGATTAAAAGAAAAAATTCAGGCAGAGAGAATGACATTAATGAAAATGAGGAGGTCAGAGGTCTCAGGAGGGAACACAAGGAATCCAGTTAGATATGAAGAACAGGAGAAGGTAAAGCTGGAGAGGAAGAATGAGCTCCTTTGTCAAAAATCTTGAATGAAGGTGACTAAACATTCCATCTTGCCCATGAGATGTTTTCTGTAGCAGCCTCCTATCTAGTTCGTATTTGAAAACAGCATTTCCTAAATAGCTATAAATACAACCACTTTATATGTCTACCAAATGTTAGAACCAATATATTAGTCTGTAAGTTAATACTTTAAAGTGTATTTAATTTTAAAGCTTTGATATCCCGTTTTGCTCATAAACATATCTCAGGTTGGATGATAAATTATATAAAACCCCCAAAAGCAAAGGTGTTTCTATAGTTACATATTAGAAGTGAGACACTGAGAAAATAACCTCTCTAAGCCTCATTTCCGTCATGAATAATATTCTAAAACATATTCTACAATGTTGGAAATTAAATGTAAAATGTATAGAACATAGCTATACCCAACAAAGGGTAGTTTTCTGATTTCTTTCCATAATTGAAGTAACCTAAATTTCTATTATCAAATATAATTATTTCAAATTCAAAAATATAATCATTTGATATATACCTTATTTTTCTAAATAACATATACTTGTATTAATAAAGTTGGAATTCCATGGTCAAATAAATTTGGATAAAAACTCATTCTATAACCTTCTTTGTTATAGACTGAATGTTGTGTTCCTACCAATTCATGGGCTTCCTTGGTGGCTCAGATGGTAAACAATCTGCCTGCAATGTGGGAGACCCAGGTTTAATCCCTAGGTTGGGAAGATTCCCTGGAGAAGGGAATGGCAGCCCACTCCAGTATTCTTGCCTAGAGAATTCCATGGACAGAGGAGCTTGGCAAGCTACCATCCATGGAGCTGCAAAGAGTTGGACACAACTAAGTAACTAACACACACACACAGACACACACACACATACACCCCAAATTCATATATTGGAACTTTAACCCCTAGTGCAATGGTACTTGGAGGGAGGGCCTTTGAGAGGTAACTAGGACTAGATGGGGTTCTTCAGGATGGGATCCTCATGACGGACTCTGTCCTCACATAGGCAGAGAGGGGAGACATACCCAGAGGAAAAGCATGTGAGCAAATAGTGAGAAGGTAGTCGGCTGTCTGTAAGTCAGGAATCTGCCGTCACCTTGACCTTGGATTTCCAAGCCATGAAAACTGTGGGAAATAAATGTCTGCTGCTTAAAACCACTGAGCACAGTCAATGGTATTTTGTTACAGCAGGTAGAGCTGACTAAGACACTTTTGGATAAAGTCTTGGATAAACTTATTAGAATGAATAGTACTCTATTAAAGGCTTTGAGATATTCCTCAGGAAACACATTTATTTAATCTTTTATATCCTTATTTACCAAGTCTATTGGAGCATAGGACATCCCTTTTTTCCAAGTAATATAAGAAAACATCATGTAGACATCCCAAATTACTGTGGAAACTAGGAAACTATTGGGGATCTTACTTCAGTGTTGATTTCTATTAATGTAAATAAACATTTAATTGGATAAATTAGTAGGTGTCATGAATGTCATTAGCATTTTATTTGTCTACATTCTAAGTAGTTTAGTCTTGGTGGGGGGATGGGATAGATGATCTAATTCACCTCTGGACTTTAGAGATCACAAAACAATGAAGCCAAAATGCATTCAAAGTACATTTTATAACACTTCTTGCTGTCAAGAAGTGAATACCTAAAAATCATCCAGAACTAATAATTCTTTTAATTCCTCTTAGCTATTTAAAGAGACTAAATTTCCAGTTGCCCATTTCAGCCTGTTCTGGTGAATTCAGGGCAGCCCTTGATTGAGATGTTTTTGCTAAAGGTCCAACCCAACTCTGCTGCTTCTCTTTGAGTGTATTCCTTTGTGTTTGGTCTGTCACAGACACTCAGAACAACTGCTGAGCATCCTTCTCATAAATGTTTCATATACTTGACGACAGTATTTATCCCTTGGTTTCCGCATGTTTGGATTTTATTCAATATCTTTTTGGTTAATGTGGAGGAAGGGAGATGGCACTTATGTTTCATATTCCACATTGCTGCCAGCTCTATCTAAAACACAAATTGATAATGTCAGTCCCTGCTGAAAATCCTCTAGTGTGTCTCCACTGCCTCCAAAGTTAAACATAACCCCTATAACATAGGCCACGAGACCCTTCACTTTCTTGCTTCTGCCTGATATTCTTAACACTAATCTACTTCTACTTCAATCCCATCAGAGTAATTTGTGTAATATGCCATGCTGTTTGCAAAGCTATCCTTTTGTTTAGGCTGTTTTCTTTGCCTGCAATGTCCTTTCCTGCCTTCTTCAGGTTAATGCCTACTCATACTGTAAGACTTGGCTTAAATTACAATTAAATTAGATGTCTTTTGTGTCTATCAGGCATAGTTGATCACTATTCCTATGTTGTCCCATGTCTGTGCTGACTTCTTATGTTGATCCTATAACCTTGAAGTGTATTTGTATTTTCACCCACATGTTTCTTTTTTGCACTGTGATGGCATTGGAGATATGGTATGCTAAGTCATAAATTCAATAAATGATAACTGATATAGGTAAAGAGTTTATTTTTTTCATAAAAATAAAAAAAATCCAGGGATAGGTAGCCCAGAGTACATACTGAAGTTTGATGATACCAACTGGAACATGCTTATTCCCTGAGCCTGCAGGCCTCCACCCACATCCTGATCACCTAGAGGTCATAATACGGCTTCTCACCTCCAGTGTCACATCCACAGATGTAGCAAGAAGAAGGAAAGTGAAACAAAAGAAGGAGCTGTGTTTGGCAGCAAATATTCTTAAAATACCTAGGACATTTCCACTTACATCTCATTGCCAGGATTGCATTACATATTTGTTCACTTTTTATAAGAGAATTTGGTATTTGGGACTGAACATATTTCCCCCTTAAAAAGATCCAAGTGTTGGTAGCAAAGAAGAAAGGCAGATGATGTGAGCATCTAGCAGGGTTTGTTATAGAGACTCTCTTCAACACTTTATAATAGGTGTTCAGGAATTCATGTTAGATAAAAGAATGTCAAAATGATCAACATTGAGTCAATAAAACTACATATTTCTAACAATAATTTCTTAACTCATATTTCTGCTTCCTACTAAGGGTTCGTAGTATTGACATAATAGTTTTTGGCTTTTGTTTTTTCCTTTTTATAGAATTTGAGTGATATAAAAGGCATTTTTCTCTTTGTTGCCTTCTCCTTAACCTTTGCAGAATGAAAGCCATTAAATATATTAAACTTAAGCTTCTCATTGACAGGATTCATTATTATCACTTAATGAAACACCAATGACACTGTCATATGCATAGAAAACACTGAAGAATGTTGGGTAATAACATTAATTTATAGGATTCTAAGCCATTTTATGCAACATATTTTTCTTTTTTGTTTAATATCACTTATTTTTATCAAAATAAAATGAGAAACTATAGATATACTTTAACACATCCATTTAGTTAAAGCCAATATGGGGTTAGGCCAAAGAACACAGGTGAAGCTCATTTACTCTGTACCCCAGCTCCATTTTCTCTTGTAACTCTCCAAAATCTCATTTATTTAAAAATATATTTTTCAAAAGTGTTTTATTGAGTATCTATTATGTGACAGATATTATTCTAATTGGAATGCATTAGGATATTTATGAATAAAATATATAAGGTAAAGCTGTATTTTGGATAAACTTCATTTCAACAAACTCTTGTCTGGCTCACTGTGACATTCCCTATTACTTAATTCGACACTTCTGTCCTTATCTTATTTGAACTGTCAGGAATATCTTGACACAATGGTCGAGCACTACCTTCATCTTAAAACACCCTCTGCCTGTAGCTTCCTGGACCCTGTTTACTCTTAAAGTCATCTACCTCACTGTCTGTATCTTCTCAGTCTCCTTTGCTATTTTTTTCTTGTCTCCTCAATGCCATCCAATCCCACTCAAGGTACCTATTTGAGGCCTGCAAGTCTTAAGAGTAAGAGGTTGAGTAAAAGGTTTTTTCCTTTTTTTTTTTAATGTTGCTTTTGCTTCATTTATTCATTTTTTCAGGTGAGTCGATCATTCAGATAAGTAGATTCCTCTAATTTTATGGCTTTACTCTCTATATACTAACAATTCAACAAGTTATATTTACTCTCAACTTCAGTCTTATATATTGAACTTGCTATCTAGCATTTCTCTAGGTAGATTTTTCAAATCTAGTGTACATACTATTATAATTCTATCCCAAACCTGCTGTTTCCCTTGTGGCTTTCATGTCAATGAATGATAATTTAATTTTTTTCCAGCTGTTTTAACCTAAATGCATATACTCTTCCTTAATCCTTTATTTTTTTCATACTATTGATAATTTTCATCTACCAGAGAATCCTACTGGCTTTAAATTTAGATACTTCAAATTCCAATCATTTTTATTATGCCTATTACTACCATCCTGGTTAAGTCATGAACATCATTCACCTTCCTATGTGTAGAGGTTTTCCAATTGGTCTAGCTCATGCAAACTTTGCTCATAATAGCCTCATCTCAACAAAACAGTAATAATAATCCTAGTACTCAATATTTTAAAACAATTTACTTGTCACTCATAGAATAAGCCATAGTCCTTATAATGTCCTACGTTGTTTAATCCTGCTAAGTCTAACTTCACTTGCTGGGATGACTCCAGGGACACTGGTCCTTTTCTTGTTTCCTGGCCCTTGGAAGTCCAGGAGTTCTCACTTAAAGGCCTTTTCACATTTTGGTCCTTCTCCTGGAGTATTAGCTCTCTACCTGGCTTCCTCCTTCATTCTTTTTACAGTTCTCTGCTCAAACGTCATCTTCTCAGTGAGACCCTCTCTGATCATTCTTATAAAATGCTCAGTGACCACACCATACCGAAGCTGGCACTCCCTATTCTTATTTTGGCTTATTCTTCTTCATTGCATGTATTAAAACCCAATCAACCAAACCAACATACATTTATGATTGCTGTTGTAGCTAAATGTAAATTTCACAATGACAGTAACTGTCTGTTTTGCTCATTGCTACATCCTCAGTATCTGAAACAGTGCTCGGCACATAGTAGAAACTCAGTAAACACATTTTGTTTAGCAAGAATAGATGAATAAGTAAAAACAAAATATATGGATAACATTATTGCATTCCTTAACAAACACTCTTCTAAGTTAATGAGTATGTGATTTTTGCCCATAAATAATTTGAATCAAAGATATTAAAAAGTCTTTGAATTAAAATTCTTCATAAAACAGACTACCTTTCTCTTTTATTAATTCACTAGAACTCAGGTTCACAACAGCATACAAAAATAGAATCTGTATCTATTAACAATTGAAAGAGGACAAGAAAACATGTGCTGACTAAATATGTCTTTCCTCCTCAGAGTGTCTATCACAGCTTAAATACTACTTTAGTTTCAATGGTCTCACAGGTTATAATTTTCTTTTATCACAACAAGAATGTTTTAAATGGGTCCTTTTAAATGATGAGAAGGTATTTGCTGATCATTTAGAACTGCTTACAAAGATAAATATATGTTAAATAGTTTTCTATTTAAAACTTACAGAGAAGTAACCCACAAAGACCAGAAAATAATTACTCTTAATAACAAACTGAACTATTATCTGCTTATTTTCCATTTCTTAGTTCAAAAAAAAATGAAAAACTCAGATAAAGCAATATCTTCAAAACTGCCAATTTGCATGTTTTGGTAAAGAGATGTCTTTTTTAACATTTGGGAAATGAAATTGCATTGAATGAAATGAAGTGAAAGTCCTTTATGTCTGTAGTTATTCTATTTAAAATATGGACAGATACCGGCAGTTCCATCTTTCACACAGAAACTTAAGCAAAGGGACAGAAGAACTGTATATGAGGAATTACAGATGACCCCCCCTTTTTTTTAATCCTCAAATGTGCTTCTCTTCAAACAATTCAACTTACACAGAACTGTGAAAATATGAGTCCAAACCTTTGTCCATTTTTGTAAATTGTTTGCATTTTTGTAAATTTCTTTGGTTTTGTTTTACTTTTAAACTCCCTCCACATTTTTCTCATTGTTTATTGATCACCTTTGTAACACTCCCAATTAGCAGAACAAATGTGACAAGGAAAAAACAATTGTTAGTGCAATCCTACAACTTCCCTTTATGACTGGAGCTGAGTGTGCTAGTGCTGTGTGATTACAGCGTGCTCTCTGAAATGTTCTAAATTATGTTCTCTAATGCAACTAGCAATCACACTGATAACTAGATACATAGACAGATAAAGAGGAGATTCCAATAGTTAATTTATTCTGGATACAAAGTTCAGACATTTTAATAAGTGTTTTCTCTCTACTGCTTTCAACTCTTTCCAAAAATATATCTTGAGCTCATATATCTATAGGCAAAAAAGAATGATCAATTTCAATGTAATATGAACAAATTGTAGGAGATCTATCTGCGCTGAAAGATTATTTTACATGAAGATATGAAGGATCTCATCATAATCATATTCCTTGATAGGGTCCCAGTGAGGTACACAGGGAAAGCTGGGAAAAGGGGCAGAAAGATTTATTGACATAGTGAGACCAATAAAGCAAAAGGTTTAAACCACTGAGAGTCCAAAGACCATGACCAACTTGGCTTTATGTGATTTGACAACTGAATTATCAAAATATACACAGACTTCCCCAAGTAGAAATGACCTCTCCTCCTTTCCATTTTAGAAATGAATAAAGCCCTTCCATCTTTGAGAGATGTAACAGTATCAAGCAATAGAAAGGCAAATATCTATTGTATATAAGGAGTCTGAAAGAGATGAGAAAATGTTACCTATGTTATCCATTTCTAAATACCTATACTTTGAGTGAGTGAGTGAGTGAGTGAAGTCACTCAATCGTGTCCGACTCTTTGTGACCCCATGGACTGTAGCCTACCAGGCTACTCGGTCCATGGAATTCTCCAGGCAAAAATACTGAAGTGGATTTCCATTTCCTTCTCCAGGGGATCTTCCCGACCCAGGGATTGAACCCAGGTCTCCTGTATTGAAGGCAGACCCTTTACCATCTGAGCTACCAGGGAAGCCCATACTTTAGAACTGAGTAAAATAAGTACATATTGTGTGTGTGTGTTTGTGTGTTAAATTGCTTCAGTCATGTCTGACTCTTTGTGATCCTATGGACTGTAGCCTGCCAGGCTCCAATGTCCATGGGATTCTCCAGGAAAGAATACTAGAGTGGATTACCATGCCCTTCTCCAAGGGATCTTCCTGACCCAGGGATCAAACCCATGTTTCTTATGTCTCCAGCATTTGCATAGGGGTTCTTTACCACTAGCACCACGTGGGAAGATTCCCCATCTCCCCCAACAGGTATTAGTTAAAATTATTTATTTTGAACATGCTGCTCATCATCGAACTGAGCTATAGTGTCAGGGGCCTTGATGAGTCTCTCAGCTACTGAAATGTATTAAATATAAAGCCAGCTGTGCTCCTTACAGCATTTTAAGCCCCTTTCTACTGTAAGTACACTTTTTTAGAAGGTTTTCCAACAGCTGTGTCTCCTTTACAGACAATATCTCCTACAATAGAGTGTGAATTTAGTCCTAAAAATGCACTCACCGAGACACCGAAAGTCCTGGAAAGTCTGACCTCCCCCATGTCAAAACTAGCCCTGAGAATTAAACCGTCAGCTTTCTGAGAACAAGAGCTAAGTTTTATGTTTTACAACCTGTCCCCAATTTATACAGTATGCCACAAACATTCTTGAAAATTGTGATTGGGACCTAATTGACTCTAGGGTAGCCACATAAAACAAAGTTCTCCTAGGACATCCAGAAGACTAGGGTCTGATTTAGAACATATCGAAACCTCTGACATATTGGCACAAATGGAATAAAGCAGAGTCTTGTTTTGTTTTGTTTTGTTTCCAAGTAAGATCTACACCTGCAGAGCGCAATCAAAAGTCTATAGGAAGTTGGAGTAGATGTTAGGTCTTTTTCTTGCTCAAAGTTCTTGAATTTGGATTTACAGGCTGCCTAGAAAATTGATCTTGAACTTGGTATGATATCAAGGAGTCAGAAACACTTCTCAAACATTCTTTCTCCTCCACCTCTCTCTCTGGCTATCCTTTCATACCTAGAGCTATTTAACAAGGTGACACTTTCAGTGATTAAAGATGAGGCTTAAAATAAAAATGTAACTGGGAAAGGCTAATGACCTAAAACCATTTTACTCTACAAAAGATACATTAAGCATGTCCTAGGAAAATATCCCCATGGGGGAGAGGGAAAGTCAGCATGTGGATTCTTCATAATGGGCATGTCACAGTATGTGTGGTGTTTTACAATTTTCTTTAACTCAACTGTTATTGCAGCCTTGAACCCCCACTGGATCTTGTTGAAATCACTTTGAATAACCTGCCATAAGAAGAGAGAAAACCCTATAGTCAACTCACTCCTTTAAATTTCAATTCTGTTTTCAAGATTGAGAATGATTTAAAATAATCCAATTCAATCATCTCAACAAATTGAGGGCTTTCTATTATGACTGTTTTGAGGATACAGCAAAATCAGACAGTCCCAATCTTTAAGGAATCTTACCTCTTGAATGGGAATAAGCATTTCAAAAAAGAGCAATCTGGATCATATAATGAGCATAACCTTAACTATGTTTAATTCAATTTTATTTATTTACACACATGGAAACTAAGACTTAGAAAGTTAAATGATTTCTTCAAGAAGCCAAAGAGTTGAGAGAACTCTTCCTAATAGCAGGTAGACCAGAAAGAAAAATACATGATGATGAATAGTGGATTATCTTATTTATTGTCAGCTATTAAAATGCATTTACATAGCCAGTATATTGTCCCTGTATCATAGTGCTTTGGTACAATCACTAAAGAATAATTAATATCTTACAAAATATTTTCTGTATTCTATGAGCTCTAGAAATATCTGTGCTGAATAAATGAATGCATAAATAAAATGAATAAACTTGGGAAAGGAAAGCCATTTTTCCAAACACCAGATCAAATAATTATTATTTTAAACACTGAGCTGCATAAAATGTATTTTAATGGCTAACAATATTGGGCAACAGGACTTGCATTCTCATCATTGTATACAATCTGTTTTGCATGTGCAATATGTTTTCGTGGTCTAAATGATGAAAAGAGTGTGAGTCTAACCTTTTTTATTGTGCGTTTATGCTAAAATGTGGAGAAAAAGCAAATATAATGTCCACTGGCAAATGACAGAATGTTACAAGATAGAAAGGTAAAGTAGTTTTCAGCTTTCTAAAACTATATATATGTATATGCATGCTGCATCACTTCAGTCATATTGGACTCTTTGAGACCCCATGGACTGTAGCCCTCCAGGCTCCTCTGTCCATGGGATTTTCTAGGCAAGAATACTGGAATGGGTTGCCATTTCCTTCTCTAACCCTAAAAAGTATGTCAAGCTAATTTGTATTGTTTTGTGCTTTCTTCTCTTTAGTTTTACCCTGTTGCTTATAAGTTTGATTTTGGATAGAAAAGGAAAAGCTTTCTTCCTAATTTTGAGAGGAAAATAGATGGGAAATAACAGAAGGGCATTTTTCTTTAGTGACTAGACATTCAGTGAACAAGCAGGTTGTTTTGACAGATGAGCTAAAGGTCTGTCCATCACAGACGTGGGAGGTCCTCACTCCTCTGACTGCTGAAAGGAAAAAGCTGAAAAACAGCCAATGTGTAGATTGATCAAGAAAAAAACATAGACAAACTGTTCAAGAAAGTAAAATCTAGGCTAGAGTCTGGTTTTGATAAAAGAAATGATATTATATGTGAATAAATGCATGCATGTGTGTGTGTGTGAGTCTCTCAGTCATGTCTGACTCTCTGCGACCCCATGGACTGTAGCCTGCCAGGCTCCTCTTTCCATGGGATTCTCCAGGCAAGAATACTGGAGTGGGTTGCCATTTCCTCTTCTAATGCACGCATATATAGTTCTATTCGCCTGATCCTTCTTTGGAGAATACTTAACTAAGTTGCTGTCTGCTTGTTCTCACATAAAACATGTTATCTGGTAGTAAACTTGGCTGAAGGGTCATGATGATATCTCAAGCCCATGAGATTGTTCTGACCTTTCCTCTCTCTGTAACTTTGGCTACAGCCACTTCCCACACACTTCTGTAGCTTTCCCCATCCCCATACCGTTTTGCTCCAAGTTCTGCTTCTTCAGTTCATTATTGAGGCTGAATAAGGCTGAATAATATTCCATTTTTGTGTGTTTATATCTATATACACATACATATGCTACTTTTTATTGATCCATTCATTTCTCCCCAGAAACCTAAGCTGTTTCCATATCTTGGCTATTGTGAATAATGGTGCTATGAACACAGAAGTACAGCTATCTGTTTGAGATAATATCTCCATTTCCTTTGGATATATATCTAGAAGTGGGATTTCTGGATCATATTGTAGTTCTATTTTTAATTCCTTTAGGAACCTCAATACTGTTTTCTATAGTAGCTGTACCAGTTTGTAATCTCTTTCCTCCATTGCCTGCTAGCATTTGCTATATCTTGTCTCTTTTATAACAGATATTCTAACACTTGCATTCTAATGCACCAATGAAATATCAGAAAAAGAAATTAAGAAAATAATCCCATTTACAATTGCATCAAAATAATAAAATATTTAGGAGTAAATTTAATAACATAGATACAAAATCTGTACACTGAAACTGATCAAAGAATCTGAAGAAGACATAAATAAAGGGAAAGTATTCTGTGTTCATGGATTGGAAAAATTAATATTGAAAAAATGTCCCTATTACCCAAAGTAACCTATATGTTAATGCAAGCTCTATTAAAATTCCAATGGAGCTTTTCACAGAAATAGAACAAACAATGGTAAAATTTGTATGGAGTCACAAAAGATCCCAAATAGTCAAAGCAATCTTGAGAAAAAAGAATGAAGCTGGAGACATTACACATCCTGATTTCAAACCATATTACAAAGCTATGACAATTAAAACAGTATGATATTGGCATAAAAACAGACATATAAATCAATAGAACAGACTAGGGAGTCCAGAAATAAATAGATATTCAGTTAATTTATTATAATACTTATATGCTTAATTTACTACAAAGGAGCAAAGCATCAGCAATGGAGAAAGGATAGTTTCCTCAATAAATGGTACTGGGAAAACTGGACGTATTTAAAAAAAATGAAACTGGACCACTATCTTACATCATACACAAAACTTAACTCAAACTGGATCAAAAAATTGAACATAAAACCTGAAATCATAAAAGTACTAGAAGAAAACATAGGCAGTAAACTCCTTGACAAATAGGTCTTAGCAATGAGTTATTGGATTTTATTAAAAAAGCACAGGCAACAAAAATAAACAAGTAGAACTACATAAAACTAAAAAACTTTTCCACAGCAAAGGAAATAATCAACAAAATGAAAAAACAACCTATGGAATAGGGAGAAATATTTGCAAGCCACATATCTGGTAAGGGGTTAACATCCAAATATACAAGGAACTCACACAACTCAACAGCACACACACACAAAGTTAAAACCAAAAAAGAAATATTGAACAAAGGACCTGAAAGGACATTTATTTTTCCAAAGAAGATACCTAAACTGTCAACATTCATATGAAAAGATACCCAACATCATTAATCATCAGGGCTTCCCTGGTGGCTCAGATGATAAAGAATCTGCTTGTAATGCGGGAGACCTGGGTTCAATCTCTGGGTTGGGAAGATTCCCTGGAGAAGGGAAGGGTACTCACTCCAGTATTTTTGCCTGGAGAATTCTATGGACAGAGGAGTCTGGTGGGCTATAGTCCATGGGGTCGCAAAGAGTCAGACATGTCTGAGAGACTAACACTTTCACTTTCAGTCATCAGGGAAATGAAAATAAAAACTATGAGATATTTCACACTTGTAAGAATGTCTATTATCAAAAAGACAAGAAACTGTCTTAAATAACCAAATGTGAAATATCCTGTGGGTCTGGAGATTCCTATAAAAGAATACAGTATTATAGTATAAAAAATACTTGTTCACCTAGTTGGTTATGTAGTAATAGGAAAAGATTATACTGAATCACCATAGCAGATATTTTCAGGCTTATTAAAGTGAAATTTTGCTCTGTGTGAAATGAAGAATCAGAAGTGCAAGAAGTTGCTGGAGGAGAGGAAATGTAATAAGGTTGCACTATGTATCTAGAGTTTGTACTTACTGACTGAAGTGAAGTCGCTCAGTCATGTCCAACTCTTTGCAATCCCCTGGACTGTAGCCTACAAGGCTTCTCCATCCATGGAATTCTCCAGGCAAGAATACTGGAGTGGGTTACCATTTCCTTCTCCAGGTGATCTTTCTGACCCAGGGATCAAACCCGGGTCTCCCATGTTGTAGGCAGACACTTTAACCTCTGAGCCACCAGGGAAGTTCTAGTCAAATAAGTAAGTTGGCAATACAATAAAAGCATCATCAACACCTGTATTTTATGTATAATGTACCAAGAGTAGAGAAGTATGGTGACTTGCTCAAAATTACACAATTGTTTATGAAAGAACCATTATTGTTAAAGCATTTCACTGTGTGTATCATAACAAATTATGTTTGCATATTCAGTCGTGTCCAACTCTCTGCAACACCATGGACTGTAAACGGCCAGGCTCCTCTGTCCATGGGATTCTCCAGGCAAGAATACTGGGTGGGGCACCATTTCCTTCTCCATAACAAACCTTGGAAAGCTCTAAAAGAGATAGGAATACCTGATAATCTTTCAGGTCTCCTGAGAAACTTGTATGCGGCTCAAGAAGCAACTAATTGGTTCAAGATTGAGAAAGGAGTACAACAGGACTGTCTGCTGTCACCCTGTTTGTTAACCTATACTCTGAGCACATCATGAGAAATGCCAGGCTAGATTAGTTACAACCTGGAATCAAGATAGGCAGGAGAAACATCAACCACCTCAGATATATGGATGTTACCACTCTAATGGCAGAAAGGGAAGAGGAATTAAAGAGCCTCTTGAGCATGAAGGAGGAGAGCAAAAGAACTGGCTTAAAACTAAATATGAAAAAAACTAAAATCATGGCATCCGGCCCCATTACTTCATGGGAAATAGAAAGGGAAAAGGTGAAAGTTGTGACAGATTTCCTCTTCTTGGGCTCTAAAATCACTGTGGATGATGACTGCAGCCATGAAATCAGAAGACAATTGATTCTTGGCAGGAAAGCTATGACAAATCTAGACAGTGTGTTGAAAAGCAGAGACATTACTCTCCTGACAAAAGTTCATGTAGTCAAGGCTATCATGAAAGGTTGTGAGAGCCGGATTGTAAAGAAGGCAGAGCGCCAAAAAATTGATGCCTTCAAACTGTGGTGCTGGAGAAGACTCCTGAAAGTCCCTTGGAGAGCAAGGAGATCAAACCAGTGAATCTTAAGGGAAATCAACCCTGAATACCCATTGGACTGATGCTGAAGCTAAAAGCTCCAGTATTTTGGTTATCTGATGTGAACTGCTGGCTCATTGGAAAAGTCCCTGGTGCTGGGAAAGATTGAGGGCAGAAAGAGGAGAGGGCATCAGAGGATAAGACGGTTGGATGGTATCACCAATGGATATCAACTTGGGCAAACTTTGGGAGATGGTGAAGGACAGAGAGTCCTGGAGTGCTACAGTCCATGGGATCACAAAAACTCAGACGTGACTGGGTGACTAAATGACATTATTGCTACAGAATACTCAAGGGAGTGAAGTGACTAGAAACTTCAATAATGTTTGAAAAGACATGAATGTTAGGCTTTTTTTTTTTTTGCTGTTGCCCTTATTGGAAGTCCAATTAAAACTGACTTAATTTTTTTGAGGGGGAGGAGTTTGGCCCTTCTAACTGGGTGGTCCTCAAGGTGATTTTATCTAGGTCACTTTTTGTTCAAGGTTTATATTGTCTTATAGGCAACAAAACCTACAAGAAGTTTTAGAATTTGGTTTCCCTAGATAGTTTAGTCTGGATTCCCAGTATGACTCCAATTGATTGGATTAGGTTATGTGCTCAGTCTTGGACTAATCATGGTGGTCAGGTAATGGCATATCCTGATTGGCTGAGCCAGATTTAAATGCCTATTTCTAGGCCTAGATAGTAAAGGTATCTCACATTAAACACAGAAACTGAGAAAGGGAGACTGGTCTTTCCTAGCAATCTGCTTATCCCTTGTTAACTGCCAAACTGATGACTCCCCAGTCCTTTCTACCACAAGCATCTTTAACTTCCAGGGACACTTCAGTGGAATTTTCATCCTGAAAAGAAGAAAGTAGTATTTAACTTGACTTTGGCATTTTTCTACCTTGCTCAACAATACCTTTTTAATATTCTCTAATGAAGTCTACTCTATATGAATAAGGAAACCCCCTAAAAGCTGTGCAATTGATTATAAATTCTTTAAATATAAGTCAAAATAATTTAGATGTAATGGATGTTATTAGATACAGTTTCCAATGTGGTCTTTAACAACCCTTAGAACATTCATCCTAGGGTCATACACATAGTAGATATTCAATCAGGGCATGTTAAATTTGATGAGAACATTTTCTTGAGCCATATATCTGCTGGGGATTGTTAGAGCAATAGCTATATGTCTGCCTTATGATCCAGCAATCCCACTGCTGGGCATACACACTAAGGAAACCAGAAGGGAAAGAGACACGTGTACCCCAATGTTCATCGCAGCACTGTTTATAACAGCCAGGACATGGAAGCAACCTAGATGCCCATCAGCAGATGAATGGATAAGAAAGCTGTGGTACATATACACAATGGAGTATTACTCAGCCATTAAAAAGAATACATTTGAATCAGTTCTAATGAGGTGGATGAAACTGGAACCTATTATACAGAGTGAAGTAAGCTAGAAAGAAAAACACCAATACAGTATACTAACACATATATATGGAGTTTAGAAAGATGGTAACAATAACCCTGTGTACGAGACAGCAAAAGAGACACTGATTTATAGATCAGTCTTATGGACTCTGTCGGAGAGGGAGAGGGAGAGGGAGATGGTGGGGAGATTTGGGAGAATGGCATTGAAACATGTATAATATCATGTATGAAACAAGTCGCCAGTCCAGGTTTGATGCACGATACTGGATGCTTGGGGCTGGTGCACTGGGACGACCCAGAGGGAGGGTATGGGAAGGGAGGAGGGAGGAGGGTTCAGGATGGGGAGCACGGGTATACCTGTGGCGGATTCATTTTGATGTTTGGCAAAACTAATGCAAAA
Organism: Bison bison bison; assembly: GCF_000754665.1. Lineage (NCBI taxonomy): Eukaryota > Metazoa > Chordata > Mammalia > Artiodactyla > Bovidae > Bison > Bison bison. Next base: position 177,048 of record NW_011494711.1, on the reverse strand, counting down.
TTGTAAAGTTTAAAAATAAAATTAAAAAGAGAAAAAAAAATTCAGTCCTGAATATTCATTGGAAGGACTGATGCTGAAGCTGAGCCTCCAATACTTTGGTCACCTAATGCAAAGAACTGACTTACAGAAAAGACCCTGATGCTGGGAAACATTAAAGGCAGGAGGAAAAGGAGACGACAGAGGATGAGATGGTAGGATGGCATCACTGACCCAATGGACAATAGTTTGAGCACGCTCCAGGAGTCGGTGATGAACAGGGAAGCCTGGTGTGCTGCAGTCCACGGCGTCCCAAAGAGTTGAACACAAGTGAGTGAACAACAACAAAATGACTCCATGCCATTTGGTCATCATTAGTCACAGAAGCTTGTACTGTCCTAGTGTGCTCTTACTGCGGCTATTACCATAATGTATAGATATTGTAACTACAATTTTGAGCCATGTTGCTTTGTACTAATATGTACAAAGCAGTATGTTATGAAAATAAAATATTTTATAATTTTTATTTTGAATAAACATTCTAAAAGCTAAAAAAATAAATAAATAAATAAATTAAGAAAAGATAGCTCTTTCCCCCCAAAATCCTATTTAGAAATGAAATCTCATTCCAAAGGGTGAGAAAGTTTATATCATCCTAAGCCATGAAATTAAAAGATGCTTACTCCTTGGAAGAAAAGTTCTGACCAACCTAGATATCATATTGAAAAGCAGAGGCATTACTTTGCCAACAAAGGTTTGTCTAGTCAAGGCTATGGTTTTTCCAGTGGTCATGTATGGATGTGAGAGTTGGACTGTGACGAAAGCTGAGCACCGAAGAATTGATGCTTTTGAACTGTGGTGTTGGAGAAGACTCTTGAAAGTCTGTTGGACTGCAAGGAGATCCAACCAGTCCATTCTGAAGGAGATCAGCCCTGGGATTTCTTTGGAAGGAATGATGCTAAAGCTGAAACTCCAGTACTTTGGCCACCTCATGCCAAGAGTTGACTCATTGGAAAAGACTCTGATGCTGGGAGGGATTGGGGGCAGGAGGAGAAGGGGACGACAGAGGATGAGATGGCTGGATGGCATCACTGACTCGATGGACGTGAGTCTCAGTGAACTCCAGGAGTTGGTGATGGACAGGGAGGCCTGGCGTGCTGTGATTCATGTTGTCGCAAAGAGTCAGACACAACTGAGCAACTGAACTGAACTGAACTGAACTGAAGCAGTATATATGTATTGCTGATTCATGTTGATGTTTGGCAGAAGCCAACACAATTCTGTAAAGCAATGACCCTGCAATTAAAAAATAAATTTAAAAAATCCATTGCCATGACTCAGTAACATATTACAATTAATTTCACTGGTCATAATGGCAGTTATTAAAATATTTTTTAAAAAATCAATGGACTATAACAGAATAAAATAGAAAGGAGAGAATAAAGCTGAGCACATCAGTCACAACATGGATCAGAATTATTCCCGAGATTTTATTTCATTTGTTGTCTGTGTGTCTGTGCATGTGCTAGGCTGTACTGTAAAATGCGTTTCTTCCATTGCATCACAGCAAAAACAGTGAAAAACACTGCCCTCAGAGTGATGGTATGTGTTTACTTTGTCACTGTTCATGGTTTATGTTGTCAGCTGGTAGCAGAATCAGAGAGCGACATTGACACCTAACATATAACCATATTTGGCAGATGAAGACCTTGGAGAGCTTGTGCCACGTCTGAATCCAGCTTAGGCAGGCTTTCAATTGGTCCATAATGCGCTCACTGGTTTGGAACTCTGTGGATGTACGTGTCCCTCAGTATGGATGAATTTGTGGGACTTCTTGTCAAATCAATGTTTATTGACAAAAATCTATTTTGTTGTTTTGTCCCAGAAATCTATATTGGCACTGTTCCCTGTGGATATTTGGCTAGTCAGTGGCAACCAGTGATGCCAACTAGAGTTTTTACTGTTTTTATGGTGCCAGCTGCTTTCTTGGCTTGGGTTTCTTTTGTTCAGATTGTAAATGAGGGCAAGACACCCAAATCCACCCCAGTGTGCTCAGTGGCAAATGACAGGAGCCCAATAGCTTAAGGCTAAGCAGCAGGAGTTTTCATGAATGAGGGGTCAGACATAGTGGTAGCTATAAAAGCTGAACTGTGCTAATGGATGTGATGCATAGAAATACTGGGGAAGTGTGTATATGAAGGTGTGTGTATGCATATGAATGTGTGTGTATGTATATGAATGTGTGTGTATGTATATGAATGTGTGTGTGGTGTCTATGTTTGTATGTATCTTAAAAACATTTCTTTTTGTTTGGAATGTCCTTATTTTTAACTAAATGAGATGACTGACTTCGTTTAAATGCATAAGAAAGTAGTCAAAATATAGGAAAAAATCTCACAGTAAGGCTATACATATGTGATTTAAAAAAAAAAGTTCACAAACAGGTTACTCCATTGGTAGAATATTTAAGATTGTGTTCTTTTTCTTCAATTCTTAATGTATAGATTTGGGGCCATTCTAAGATTCTCTAGGATTTGTGCCAAAGATAAAGGGGAAACAAAAACATAAAATTTAAATCTCTCAAATGATAGGATTTGTTTCCAGACCCTTGTAAAATTTGAGGTAGGGTATTGAAGAGTGTGCCTACTATTAAGAGTTGAATTATCTATGTGCTAAATGATATGAGATTTTAAACTCTGATTATTATAAGTAACTGAGAGAGAGATGAATCACAAAGGGTGTCCCCTTGTACAAGAAGGTTTCAGGCCATGCCTAAAGAATGGCACCAGAGAAAGGGAGGGTTTGCAGTGTGTCAGAGTGGACAGCCAAGGAGTACCTGCTTCCTCTGGGATGAATGACTAGTTTTCATTTGCGGAGAGTCTATTTACTACGATGCATGGAAAAGGAAGTAGGTTCAGGTTAAGGGGCCATTACAGAAGGCTTTTTTAAGGCCAGAACTTCCAGTGGGATAGAGACTGCAATCATACTACCTTTTAAGAAGAAAAGAAAAATAACAGAAAGAGGAAAAGATCATAATGGCAGTAATTAAATAAGGTCAGTATCTCGTTTTGGACTTATAAAGATATGACTTTCCAAATAAAGTTTTGATCTCTGGCACAGAAATGTTTTCAATTTCACAACTTCTGATAATGTGGCAATTTTGCTTCATACACATGCAAATGACACTAAATATCTCTAAATGTATACTTCTGCAAAAGTAAGTATGAGAAATGATGTATTGTTTCTATAAGGTATATTGCTAGTTAAAGAGGACAAAAAGCAAAATGTACTGGCTTCTGTCTTGATTTCTAAGCCACATTTCCTCTGTCAATGACTTGACCCCAACACCAACACTACCACATTGTTTTGTTTTACAAGCCCAAACTATTTTGGTTCTTGCTTATTCTGGCCACCCAGGTAGTCTATGCAAGAAATGAGTTGAAAGGTTAATGGAGTAGCATGGGGGTCCCCTGAAGTTGTGGCTCTACGTGTAGATATCTAGTGTTAATGCAGAGGCAACCAGACTGGTTCCAGATTATCATCCCCTCCCTGCAAACCTCCCATTAAATCCTACCAACTAATACCTTTATTAGTGTCAATTGTGATCTCAAAATCCAGTCTGCCTCCTGAGTCTGACTCTAGAAAAGATTAAAAAAAGAATGTATGCTTGCTCAGGAAAAAAGTTCACAATACGCAAATAATCTCTTGGGTACTTTTTTCCTTGTCTATGTCTAATAAACAAACTTCCTCTGAAAAAAAAATCGACTCCACCAAAAACCAGAAGAGACAGAAGAGACACACCCTGAGCTCCACCCAGCCCTCACATCAGATGAGAACTTTCCATTTTTTTGTAAAAAAGAAATACCACAATAATTGCTTTTCTACTGCCTTGCATGAAATCATGAGACACAGAATGTTTGCCAAATAATTCTAAGCCTCTTAACGTGATCCACTACATGTGAGTAATGAAGAGGGATTCAGGAGGATTCTTTCAGTATTGAGTTCACAGATTTAAAGGAAACTAAGAAATCAGTCTGATACCTTTTAAGAAAACATTTCTAAGAAAATTGGCAAAGAGCAACAGCATGGATCCTTCTAACTTAAATATTTAGGGAAATGTACATTTATGTCCACAGAAACTTACGTAAAAGCAAAAGCGATGTAATATTTAGACAGTAACTAGGACAGGGACATTTGAATCTCTCTCTTTTCTTTTTTCTTTTTTTTTCTTAGCAAATGTCCTGTTTAGCTCATATTTGAATTAAGTGAACCATTCAGAAAAATCTCAAAATAGATGGTAAGGACAGGAATCTATATACAAAATCAGATCACTGGCGTTATTTAAGTGTACACTACCCTTTCTATTTATCTACAGGCCAAAGTTTAAGCAACACTTGTATATATACGTAAACATACACTCACTCTCCATCTGAGGGCCAAAGGACACAGTGAATGGACACAACTAACGGGTCACAGTTAACCCTCCAATCTCCCCTCAACACCCTCCACATTTAATAAGAAATGGAGAAAGGGCTTATGTTACCATAAGGTCCATACACTGCGATCCAGGCTTCTAGAATTCTGGTTATTGGCCCTGTAAGATGTGAGGCACCAATGTATTATCACCTAGAGGGCAAAACTGGTTATATTGCTCTACATGGCAAGCAAGCCTGTAGCAGTCCCAGGGTACCTCCGAGGTGCATGTAAGACAAGAAGTCTGAACAACATTTCTGGGTCATTCCAATTCACTGGACAACCATGGGGGTCTCAGCTCTCTGGAGCACTCCACTCTCCTGCCTGTTTATTTGGAGAATATGCTTCTTTTAGCTAGGGCTAAGGATCTCTGATTTATCCTTGTTCTGGATCATTAGTAGAGAGAAAATGTATAACCAACACGGAAGGAAACATTTGTCCTGCAAGCATCGAACCAACACATTATGATGCCGTTTTTCTGGAAGTTTTGGGACTCTTTAGCAAACCCCCAAATCAGAGCAGAACTTGTTAGCTATAAACATCCTGAAGAAAAGGCCTGTCAGATTTGAGTGCATCTTGCCTTTTGTGAGTGTGAATTTAATATTAATGGAGACAACAGAGTGCAGTTCAGAAAATAGTGCCACTGAAATTGTCTAAGAAGAAACAGAAACACCAGGGTTACATAAATATACATATATTCCAGTGATACAGCATTTGTAAGAGGGAATTTCCTTCAGCAAGGGATGTGAGTAATGTAATATAAGAAAATGACTGGACAAGCAAAAAAAAAAAAAAACTTCCCTGGAAACTGTGTTTAAAGTGACCACAATTTTCTGAAAGAAAAAAGTTGAATTCAGAGGTGATTGCTGTGTTTATATTGCTTCTAATTATAAAACGGTCAGGTAAGGTGTCTGATTTCCTTTTTCTTTCTGATAAAAAGAAGAAGTTAAAAAAATATATTTTTTTTCTGTTTAGTAGCAGAGAACACACAAGGAAATCTGCCTGGATTTGAAACCTAATAATCTCTAATTTACACAATAAGTTTATATCAGAGTCCTCTCGACTTGCATTTAGAAATTACTAGTTTATTGTTAAATATTAATTTCCTATTTTTTTTTCTTTCAGAAAGCTGGCACTATACTAAATACAAGTGCTTTTGTATTCTGCTATCCTCTTTGAGTTGGGGAGAATTGCATAATTAAACCTGGCCTGAAATCAACCACATACAAGTTGAATAAACACCAAGTCCAACTGGGGAGGATTTAACATATGAATGTTACTTTCCTAAGACTAAAACACAGGTTAGATTTCCAAGTTTCAGAATGTTGCTCAATGAAAGAAACATGCTGCCCATGAGAAAAAAAATAAATAAATCAAATGGTGGTGTAATACATAATCAAAGGCACTGATGGTCACAAAGCGTTCAGAACAAAGGTTTGCTGAGCAAGCAAAGACATGTACACAGTTTGATACATAATCTCTTCTAAGTAAAAGGTCTTTATTACCTAAAAGAACAGGAATGCTTATTGGTAATTTGGAGTGGTTTTTGTTATTTTTTTATTGTTGTTTTTGTTTTATTTGATATACCTCTAGACTACCATGAATAGATTAACTCTTTCTGTAAAAAGAATGAGTTCTTAGAATATGAACTCACTTGAGAGATAGGACAGCACCCAACATGCTATTTTTTTATTCTAATTTCACAACTGAAAATACATCATAAAGGGACTTTAAATAAGGTTTTCTTAAATTATCTTTATTTAGGGTGATTAAAACTTTTTGCTTCCCAGGGTGCTCTCATATAAAGAAACAAAAGTTCAACTCTGCTTGTTTGGTACTTGGAATAGCTCCTACATGAAACATTGTCAGAGGGCAAGAGGGTTGTGAAGGAACACAATATCAATATATGCTTATTCCAAACTCTCTACAGTAGGAAACAACAGTGTGTGAAGAAAGAAAAAGAAATGTTTCATATCGCCTTTTATTAACAGGTAGGAGACAAGTGATATTTATATGAAAGCAGATATCCTTGTTTTCATTCCATGGTAAAAACTTTGTTATTCAGCCCTAACACATTTTTTAAAAATGAAAGAAAAAAAAAGTTAAAAAAAAAAGAAGTGTGTATGCATATGTGGCCTGCATACCAGCATTTGAGTGGGTGGTGAACAGTAAATCTGTGGTATTAACAGTTGGAAGAGAATGGCTAGCGTTCAGATTTAAGGAGGCAATTGAGAAAAGGATGGACAAATTACTGATTATTGTTGACCATGATAAAATCATGCATATCATTTGTAAAAAAAAAATTCTCTAAGCAACAGAAACAATTAAGTTCCCTCAAAGGAAAACAACATTTTAAATTTTATAAATGTTTTAATATTATAACCCCCAAATCATATTTGACCTTCTAAAGTAGATACCTCAACAATAATACAAAAGTTATTTATTCTGTTCTGCAATTTTTATTCCCACTCACATGTTCTACAATGACAAATAGGGCTTAGCAATTCTTCAGGGCAAGGTGTATTTTTATACCTATTTTTATCTAAAAGTTTCTACTCCCCAAATGAGAATTATGCTAAAATAATGATTACTTGAAATGCTCTGAAAATAAAGAGAGTCTGAGCTATTTTAATTTCTGATGTTATCCCTCAAATCCCTATTCTTGCAGTTTTTAAAAAAAAAATTTTTCCCAAGTATCTTTTATTTCCCAGTTAGATAGGGGTCTGTGTTCCAGTCCATGCCTGTTTTTATCCAGCATAGTAATATGAATCAACTAAAACCGCTTCTTCTGTAAAATGAAGGGTGATGATTACTGGAGCTTTAATAGTTTGATCAACTTTTAGAACAAACTATAAATATACTTCAGCATGGAAAATCTTTAGAAGAAAAAGGAATCCTTTGCTGGCAAGTGTGCACCTTGACCATTGCACATGCCTTTACCATGATCGTCAATTTCCTTGTGAAATTAACTGGTGTGATGGTAGAGAGTAGGAGGGATTATGGGGACTGTGTATTGACCCTGGCACCTTTTCAGACAGAGATATGTCTATAGTAAATGAGAGGGCACTTTGCTTCTACAAGCACAATTATCCAAAATAGAACTAATATAGGTATGGAAATACCCATAATAATTTTAGAAAACTGAAATTATGGCATTGAAAGATTTTTATAGTATAAAGTGAAAATGTCAAATATGACAAATAAATGAGTAGAAGCAGGTGGCGGTAAGAAAATCTTAATTTTTATGAGTTTGCTGTTGTTGCTGCTAAGTCGCTCAGTCGTGTCCGACTCTGTGCGACCCCATGGACTGCAGCCTACCAGACTCCTCCATCCATGGGATTTCCAGGCAAGAGTACTGGAGTGGGTTGCCATTGCCTTCTCCATTTGGTG
>NW_011494711.1:152095-169109 GCF_000754665.1 Bison bison bison | reverse complement strand
CTCCATTTGGTGAGTTTAGTTCTGTTTATATAAGTAAAAATCTCAAGTATATATCCAGAGGTGCATTTACAGTTGTTTAGTAAGGCATCTGTAAGGTCTGCTAAGAATGGTGCCAAGGAGCTAGAAGCTTACATCAAAACAGATTCCATATTGAACAATTTTTTTTTTTTAAATTAGTATTGTAAAAAATGAGCAGGAAATATAGTATGATAGAGCACTACTGTAAGAAACAAGAGATCAAAGTCTAATGTTAATTCAGCTTGTAAGTTTCTTTATCACCTGGACAATTTAATTTCATCTTTTAGAGTTTCAATAACATTGACTAGAAAGAATTCATAATGTCTAAGATTCTATTTCAATAGCCAGTATTTCTATATGTCTAAAGCTAATTCATTAAATGATTATTATAAATCCATAATGATATTAGCTTTGCATCTGTCTCCTCTTTGCATCTGTCTTTTCCACCAAGCAGATAGGAGTAGGGTAGGGGAATGCTTTAATTGATGGTTCAAGGACTCTGGCACAGTGATTTCCAGGTATTAGGGATTTAATGTTCTGTGCTATCTTGGGCTCACACTGGATGCTCTATACATGATGTTAAGTCATTCTTGATGGTGAGAAGAAGCAAACTGTGAATGAAGGCTAAAGATATGAGGTTGAGAAAGCAGAGACCAGGCCCTACAGTTCTTACAGTGGTAAGACTCAAAGCAATAAAACCAGGCATCAGAATGAGGGCAGATAACAGTCAGGGTGGCCATAGCCTGGTGGATTAAAGGTATTGACTTAAAGCAGAAAGGAGCCAGCAGTTTGAGTCACAATAAAGAAAACAAGAAAGAGATAAGACGGACCTCCAGAAATTAGCCTTGACTAGATACTAATTTAAACTTGTCTCACATCCATGATTTTTATATATTTTCTCTTAACATTCAAGGCTTGAACTAGGGTCTTAGGTCAGCAATTTAAATAAGTAGGTGAGGCTGAAGATAGTGTGTACAGAGAGAAGTACCACCTTTATTTACCAGGCTGATTCTGACAAGTGGTTGAGTTTTACTAGGTGGGCCCAGCCTAGTTTTGAACAAACCCAGCCTTAAATTTAGGGCTTCCCCAATGGCTCAGCAAGTAAAAGAATCTGCTTGCAATGCAGGAGACACAGGGGATGCAGGTTCAATCCCTGGGTTGGGATGATCCCCAGAGAAGGAAATGGCACCCCATTCCAGTATTATTGCCTGAAGAATTCCATGGACAGAGGAGCCTGGCAGGCTGCAGTCCATGGGATCACAGAGATAGATACAACTGAGCGCGCGCGCGCACACACACACAGCCCTAAACTTAGGGAAAGAAAGTAGTAGATTATATACATACAGGTAGTTGAAAAGACTCCACAGAAACCGATAATTTAATCCTAAAAAATAAATCAAATTCCTTCATTTGGAATAATTTCTTTTGGATGTGCAATCATTCTTTAAGGTACAACCTTTTGATAACTCAGCTGGTAAAGAATCTGCCTGAGATGCAGGAGACCCCTGGTTCAATTCCTGGGTTGAGAAGATCTGCTGGATCTCAGGAGTACCTACTCCAGCATTCTTGGGCTTCCCTTGTGGCTCAGCTGGTAAAGAATCAACTGTAATGTGGGAGACCTGAGTTCGATTCCTGGTTTGGGACGATCCCCTGGAGAAGGGAAAGGCTACCCATTCCAGTATTCTGGCCTGGAAAATTCCATGGAATGTATAGTCTATGGGGTTGCAGAGAGTCAGACATGACTGAGTGATTTTCACTTCACGTCATTTTTTAAGAAACCTAACTACACATGGGATGAGCAGTATCCATCAAGAACACCTTAGTATAAGTGATTTCATTAGACTGTTCTGTGAGAAAGACAGCCTGAGAACACAGAGTACTTGATATTTTGGGGGAAAGAATGTGATAAACGGGAAGAAATGGAACAGAAATGGGGTGCCAGGGAATGTATTTCTAAAGGCAAAAATCTTCTCACTTCATACTTTCCCCTTAAGTGTAAAAATAATCAGGAGTGATTTGGCTTTTCTAAAATGTAATAATGGACACCTAGAGACTTAAGATTTCGTTTAGTTGCTTGCTCCATCCAAAGCCTGCCTGTGTGGCTTTAAACTCTAGAGGGCCTAGTAGTTCCTTTTACCATCTAGAAGAAAACCAAGCACACCCTTCCCACGTGCTTTCCTTTGTGCTGGAGCAGCTCTCTGGGATCCTTGGAAGAAAGGTGCCGTGAAAACCAGGAGGGTGTGGACTAGGAGCACTGGGGCAGGGAGCCTGTGCGGTCTTGGATGGAGATTTGGTTTCTCCATGTGTATTCAATTTATGATTTTTTTTCACTTCTGGAACCAACTCAGGAGGCGGATGGTGTACGTTATAAGTCTGGAAAAGCACATGCACGAAACAAATAAATAAATAAATAGCTGTCCTCTGCCATAGATGTGTGCTCTTCCTCAGAAATGAGTCAGTGCAAGGCAGAATCACCCAGACTGTGGGTATGCCCCAGCATTCTTGCCTGATTCACCATCTCCCTCAGACTTGCTGGCAAAAGGGCTCACAGGAGAGTGTAAGGGAAGGAATGAAAAGAACGTTTCACTCTTCTGGGGAGGCTTGTGATATGCTGAAAGCTCCTCCAGCTGAAGAGAGGCAAACAGAACCTTCCTCACCTTACCCCAGGCTCATTGGCCCCAAGATTAAACAGTTTGGGGTTGCCTTTTCATTTACTTAGGATTTTGGTCAACCAAATAACCCTCATATTCTGGCTAGAGATTGTTATCTAGACCTGAAACTATTTACTCAATTGCCCTGTGCAATTGCTTGTGTGATTTGGGTTAAAAAAAAAAAAAAAGAGTTTGGGTGTGTGTGTTTATTGTGATGGTTAAGAGCTCACTCAATGATGAAAATAAAAAACTCAGAATACCATCTGAAATTATCAGTCTTCAGAAGAAAGGGAAAACTTTTAAGATTGATATTTATTTCCTACAATTAAATGTTGTACAATCAGATGTATTTTACAGACATTTAATAGCAGGCTTTCTATTAAAAGATATCTTGAAAAGTTTGAGTCATATTACTAATATGTGTAGAAAGATACATAGAAATATAGAGAAGTGAGAAAAGACATGTATTTTAAAGCCTATATTTATTTTTTAAGGTCCATATTTCTTTAATTTGCAATTTTCACTCTTCATATGAAAAGCCTCAGGCAGAAAGTACACAAAAAGTCCCCGTTCGACCAAATTTAGAGAAATGAGATACAAAATATAAAGAAGAGAGTTGATAGAGAAGAGAGAGACGAATGGTCCACTGAACTGACTTTGGGTCAAATTGTAGTTAAGGCTACAAATTAAGATGACTAACTTTGCTTTTATAGAGGAACCTTAGAAACATTAAGAAGCTGACTATTGAAAATAGCTAAATTACAAAAAACTCTTAGATAACTAAACAGAATAAAAAGATAAACTAGGCATCCCTCTGACTTCAGGAAGACACCCTCAGTTAGAGTAGCTCCATATTCTTAGCCTGACTTGGATCACCTTGTAATCAAATTACGTTCTTACATAAGCACACTTTAGGAATGTTTTCTACTTTTTGCTTTCTAACCCCAAACCCCATGCCTCAGTTGGAAAGCCAGTTTACCTCTATTAAGCAGAAATGGAGAACTCTTACAGAATCCAGTTATGTCCAATGTTTCCCCAAAGTATGTTCTTCAGACTATCAGAATCAGAATCACCTGGCTGCTTGTGAAAATGCAGATTCCCAGAGACTAATCCATACTGTTTGATTCAGACCTTCTGGAATTTGCCTCAAGAATCTACAATTTTGTCAAACTCCATAAGGCAACTTTATGTAAGGCAACGTCTGAGAATCTCTGTTAAGCCAGCAATAGGATATTTGCAGAGAATGTCTCCAACTGTGTTTCCTTTCTTAGCCAAGTGACTGTAATGATTACATCTAAGGTAGAGAAATCCCTCTGTTACGACATTTTCCCTGCTGTGAAGCAACCCTGATGCGCCTGGCTTTGGGGAATAAAAGGAGTCTGGGAGAGGAAATGCCATTGGGTTTCCAGACCCACAGAATAAACCCTCTGAGGGAGAAGAGGCCAGGAGGAAAAGTAAAGTTTTAGTGTTTATCACCAACACGTACTGTTGATCCTAAGAGCTTATGCCCTAGAACCTGCGGACACATTTTTTTTCTGTAAAGGACCAGATAGTAATATTTTAGGCTTTATGGGCCATTCAGTTATGGCCACAATGTTTCAGTTCTACAAGAGAAGCTATGGACAATATGTGAACATGTAGGTTTAGCTGTATTCTAATAAAACTTTGTTTATTGACAGAATTCAAATTTCATAAAATGTGTATGTGTTGTGAAATATTTTTCTTTTAATCTAAAAAATTATTCGAAAAAGTAAAAAGTATTCTTAGCTTCTTGAGCTGTACTAAAGTAAACAGAGGGCAGGCTTTTAGTTTTCCAACCTCTGCCCTAAAACATTTCTCAGAATTTAAAATACCCTGGAAGGTTTAAACACAGATTACTAGGCTGACCTACAGAATTTCTGCTACTGAAAACCTGGGGTGATGTTTTGCATGGCAAAGAAACTCCAAGGTGGATTTAATCCTCTCCAAGTGGTAGTTTCACACGTGCCCCTCATTCTGCTAGCATGAGAATATTTTATTTTATATATTAAGTCTCATATTTGTAAAGAATAAGGATAACCCAAATAAAAAGTGAAGTTTAAAGTGAACACTCTTGTTCAGAGGTTGCTGAGAGATTGGTTTAGACTTAGCGGCAGCAGAGGTGGAGATGTGGACAATTTCTTGGCAAAAGAGACCTGGGAGGAGAAGAAACTAGAAGAAAAAGCAGGGTGGAGAGTTCTAGTTAGCATTACATTAAGAACAGGTTCCACTGATTCATGCTGACCTTAAAGTAATCTGAGAGGCTGAAAGTGTTCCACGTGAATCATTTTTTCTGAATCCTAAGACATTATTGTTATGTTTATTATTGAGGAAACAAAAATTATTTTGTGGTCGAGTAAGAACTTTGCTTCAGAGGCTTTAATCTGTGTCCGGAAGTCAAGAAATGAGGGGGAGGAAGTAAAATGAGTTTTCTCCATTCCCTTTGTGTTCTGTTTTATCCCCATTTCTTGCTGCTTCTTCTTTTGGGACCTAGCCCTCTCAAGTGTTCTCTGTATTTCTGTATCTTGCTTTCTCAATTTCTCTCTGTCTCCTCCTCTCTCCCTGTATGCAGTATTTACAATCTTTTCTTTCCATTGACTCCTGCATTTTTTCTTTCAAACAGAGTCCTAAAATTTAACCCTTTACTCAGACATGTTCTTTCCTTGGGTTTACATCCTCATTAATGCATCTCTTTCAATAAAAGCCGGTATGTACAAACATGGAAAGGAACAGTAATAACCCACCAAATGAAAAAGGCAAAGGTGGAGCTCAGTATAGCAAGGGAGTCAGGTACCATTATTTGCATTTTGACTCAAAGGCAGGCAGAGGAGTGGCAAAGCTTATTACTTAGTGGGAAAAAAGGGGAAGGCTTCATGTATGCCATGATAAGAGGCTAATGTCATGGGGAAGCTATAGGCAGGATAACCAGAAGCAGGGCATCCTGTATGATTGTTTAGAGGTATATACAGGTTTTCTCTGGTTGGTCCTAAGTTGGAAGTAGGGACAAAAATTAGGAAAGCTGTCAGCTAGAGAGCAAGTCCTGACCATTTGGGGGCAATTGCTATAGAAGTTATTGTTTAGTTTCCTGGATTGTCACCAGAGATAGTAATCAGGCTTACTGCAAGCCTGACTTATAGCAAGCTAGCTTCCTAGGTTGCTTATTATAGGTAAAGAGCTAATTTCCTGGGCAAGTGGACCATAGGCTGTTTGTATATTCAAGTCTCTCATAAATAAATAGTTCACACAATGAACTCTACTTCACCTTTCCTTCTAGTTTTCCCCTTTTAACTCTCCATAATCTGATTTCTGCATTAATTATGCTAAGTAAACATTTCCTAAAGTGTGTTCCTTAACATTCTGGCCCCACAGGACACTCAATATAAAAAACAGAGTTCAGTGGCAAATAAGTTAGAGACAGAATTATGTTATCCATTCTGCTTTCTAGATTGTGAACTCCACAATCTATATTGGCATAGCAAAAGCTCTAAGAAAGAGTTCAGAGAGGATATTTTTAGTTTCTCTAAAGTGTTTGATCACTTACTTTGTTTTATACATTTAAGCAACATCAATTATACAGTTATATTTAGTATAGGTAACACTTGATTCACTTAATAAATATTATCCAGTTATAATACTTTTAGTACTTTTTAGAAAATGCTACTCCAGGAAAACTGCCAGTCAAAAGTTGCCATTACCTCTGAACTGTCATATTCAAAGGTCCAAATGTCGCTTCTTAGACTTCTTTCTCCTTCACGTCTGCATCTCATGTCACTGTGGCATAAGCCTCTTGCAGTGTTATCCTTCCCTGACTTCTGGGAACAACACTATACTTCTGCCCGATCACTGATTTCATTGTTGAAATATCTCTGATTTGCACTTACCAGTTTGAGAAACTCATGAAGGGTAAGCTCTCTTGGGCTTTCTCTATATGAGTTGTCTTTAGGGGAATTCAAGCCCCTCCTCACTCTCCCTCTTCTTCTATTCCCCAATGAAGGGGACAGAGGCTAGAGTTGAGAGAATCTACTGCCTTTTCTAGGGGTAAAATTTCCAGAAGGTCAGAATAATAAGGAATTACTTTTCAATGCATTTGAAATGGCAAAGTCTTAGGGCTTGATCTCTATCCCACCCCAAATGTGGACGCTCAGGTCAGCTCTGCCTTTGGCAATGTGGCTAAACTCTCGTATTCTGTGTCTATGCTTCCCTTCCCTGCAGTTCAGTTCAGTTGCTCAGTTGTGTCCAACTCTTTGCAACCCCATGAACTGCAGCACGCCAGGCCTCCCTGTCCATCACCAACTCCCAGAGTCCACCCAAACCCATGTCCATTGAGTCGGTGATCCACCCAACCTCTGTCATCCTCTGTCATCTCATCCTGTCAGCCCCTTGTCCTCCTACCCTCAATGTTTCCCAGCATCAGGGTCTTTTCCAGTGAGTCAGCTGTTCACATCAGGTGGCCAAAGTACTGGAGTTTCAGCTTCACCATCAGTTCTTCCAACGAACACCCAGAACTGATCTCCTTTAGGGTGGACTGGTTGGATCTCCTTGCAGTCCAAGGGACTCTTAAGAGTCTTCTCCAACACCATAGTTCAAAAGCATCAATCCTTTGGTGCCCAGCTTTCTTTATAGTCCAACTCCCATACATGACTACTGGAAAAACCATAGCCTTGACTAGATGGACCTTTGTTGACAAAATAATGTCTCTGCTTTTTAATATGCTGTCTAGGTTGGTCATAACTTTCCTTTGGTACAATAGTAAGACAAGAAGTTCCAGTTTAGAAGCCTAACAAATGGATTACTTAAGACTCTCTAAATCTAATTAACTCTGTTAATTAATTAATGTGTGTATTGGTGAGTGTAGGGGAGTAGGAAGGAACAGATAAAAGGCTAAGCAAAGGTTAGTTTAGGTAAAGTAAAGGTTAGATAAAGGTTTGTTTAAGTACAGTTGTATATTATGGATTCCATTCTAGCTTCTGCATTAGGGTTTGGATTGCAAGTTTCTGTTACTAAGAAAATGTCATTTCACTTTCTTTACCAGTAATCCCCATATATGTCTTCTCTTATATGGAAGAGGAGGGGGGCTAGGGTGAAGACATTACAAGTCTTTGGCCTGATTATATTAGCACCCAATTCCCACCAACAACCTCAATAATATTTACATTCTCTGTTCAACTCTCTAGAGGATACATCTACCAGTACACTCTTCAGGTTCATCTCATCAGACCTTCTTGTATTAAATGTACTATCTTTTTTCTCAAATTGGCTTCCATTCTTAATATACTTCCCTAGATATTTCTGTCAATCAGAGTATATTTCCTGGCCAAAGGGCTTCAGTTCTCCATGTTAACTTGCTTCCTTTGTCCTATTCCCCTTCCCTCCCCTATATTTACCGTGTACCCTCATTTGGATCTCTTACAAAGTATAATGATCACTCTTTAATAAAATTATTAACATCCACTCTTCACTCCCCTTGTAAAAAGTCTTAAACCAGAACTCACATCCGAACCTGCATCATTATTAAAGTTTCACAGCAGGCTCCTTGCCTCCAGTTGGCGTATGTGGAGATATACAACCTTTTACTGGAACATTTCCCTTTTGCACGCATGTGCAATATCACAAATTAAACATGACTTTCAGCACTACAAATTCAAAACACAGCTGAAGAATATTTTTCAATACAATACCTGAGTTAGACAATCAGGACAGATATAATAGTCCATGAAACTTGAAAAAGTCAAGAGCATTTCACAGCAAAGTATGCAGAACTTGGGTGAATGGCTCATAAAAGAAAACCAAGAAGGCCTAGGTAGGACACAGAATTCTCTACAAAAGATTATTTTCACCCTAGTAGTATAGATGAGACAACTGAAAGTTAGAAAGAGTAAATAATTATTTAAAGGTCAGTCAATAAGTGTTTTTCCCTGAAGGCATGGACTTGATTTTTTTTTTTATATATTTAAATCACTTAAGTAACTTTTTTGTTGTTGTTGTTGTTTTATTTTATTTTTAACTTTACAATATTGTTTGTTTGTTTGTTTGTTTTGTTTTTTTGCTGCTCTAACTCCAGCTTCTAAAATATTCTGAGTATTAAAAAATATTTGTTGAATGACTGAATGAATCTACCTCCTCCCCCTTCACAAAATTGACTTAGCCTCTATGGATTTATCTGTATTCAATCTGTAATTTTCCAGTCAAAGCTCAAGTCTTGTCAACTCCTTTAAGTCTTGACCACTCCAGACATCTGTGATTTCCTATTCTGTTGAATTTGCACTATGGTAAATTACAGAAATTTGCTCTCTTTTAGAAAAGGAAATGATTTCAAACAACTTCTTTAAAAAACTCGAGAAAAATACTGAAACTTTTGGATTCTCTCTCTTCGACCCAGAATAGTTTCAAGTTTCATTTCTAAAAATATTTCATGTCAAAGAGCTAGACAAGTTTTGCTGAACACCGTCATGAGTGCTTTAGTAACAATAGTGTAGTATTAGTCGCTCAGGAAGATCATGAGTGTTTTAGGGAAAGCCATAGGCTTAAACAAGACCAGACTTCAAATTTTTAAATATATGGGGATTCATGATTTCCTAGAGTAGATAGTTCAATAAAAATAGACGATATCTTCATCTGAATACAGTCAATATATTGGGATTAGTTAATTGAACTATAAAATTATCCTGATATATGGGTAAGAAACACAGTATACATTGGAATTTCTAATCCAATGTATTAGTTCTATGGGGCACAGCCTCACCTCCATGTACAGTCATTTACACACACAGCTCCATTATTACAAGTAGGATTTACATGCAAATTCCTGTTAGTAGCAAAAGGAGAACCTAACTCAACAAGATTATTTCAAACTTTTAGACAGAAATCAAAGATTAGACTACCTTAAGCTACAGAATGTCAATATTCACTTGTCAAGAGACAATGGTTATAGAATGTGTTTGTATCAGGATTTCTTATGTTTAATTCTTAGGGGGGAAAAAGGAAAGAAAGCAATGCAATGAAATAGCTTTATTGAAAATACTTTCTAAAGGCTCTCGTGACCTTCAGCTTATCTTAGGTAGAGTATTCCTCTTGGTTCATGTGGGACATGCTCAGCCAAAACTTCAGCCAAGGTCATTATTGTTATAGTTTCTATTCAAACACATTTTTAGTCTTTTTACTTAGGAAAAAGACAGAAGGGATTTCTTAGAGGGAAACAACTTGGAAAATAAAGAGAGATCTATAATTTTAGTTTACACAGCTTACAGTAAAGCTTAAGGTTAAAGCAACAAAACATAGCAAAACCCAACTTGCATCAACAGAGGCAATTGCTTTAAGGTTTCATAAATGAAGAAGAAGAAATAATAGAGCTAGGTTTTAAAGTGATCCCAGAACATGCCTGAATCTATTTGTTGGTAGACTATAAAAGAGAAAAGTATGTAAAATAAAGATTAATTAAAACCTTTCATTTTCTTAAATGTTT
This sequence comes from Bison bison bison, assembly GCF_000754665.1. Taxonomy (NCBI): domain Eukaryota; kingdom Metazoa; phylum Chordata; class Mammalia; order Artiodactyla; family Bovidae; genus Bison; species Bison bison. The sequence continues at coordinate 158,960 of NW_011494711.1, read as the reverse complement.
GCGAGTCCTCTGTGCACCAGGAAGATCACAGTTCACCCTGAAATTGGCATCCGTGCAGATTCATAAGTGGGCTCCAGTTGGACAGACTCGTTAATTCTCTCTTTATCACAAACCCAGAACATCTGGGTATTGCCCTTTAAAACAACATCAGGTTAAGAAAACAAACCATTTCTCAGACCTGACAAAAGGTTTTGAGTTACAGGATAGACAGTCTTAGGGTGAATAAACTAATATGTTTGGGTATCATACACAGGCTATTTAGAAGTTGATTTACAACTTTATGAAATCTTAATCCCATTCTCTGCATTTCCCTGTTTCCATCCTTGTTCCTAGTTTTTGGCCAAAACTGAAAACGATTGTTGTCTCTCAGGAAACAAACAAATGTTGAATAAATTAAGCTTGATCTCAGAATATTTGGGATAAAATTTAATGATCTCAAATACTTCATGCTGACTCATTCTTGGGGCAAAACTGACTTCTTAATAGAAGGAGGGCTTGATTTGTTCTTGCTGACATGGACTTCACAAGAAATTTTAAAATTTTGAACTATTGTATCTCAAAGACGCAACCAGAAGGTTTTTTATTTCTTTTCTTTTGAAAATTGAAAGATATGTCATGCCTCCTCTTAAAACATCATGGTTTTACAGAGCCAATGAGATGATTTGGCGGTCATACAAATGAACAAATTTGCTCTGAGTACTGTGTATAAGAAAGATGTGTTTTTCATTTAATGTTTATAGTAAAACAAACTTGAGAGACAATCAGTAGATACAATCTTAATGGAAATGCCAGACCTACTTTGTATCTCACATAGAAGTGATATTACTGCCCATAAGAGGGGAAAAATGGTATTATCAGATTTGAATCGACCAGGCTTCAGGAGGGGGTGTGTATCTCTGTATGAATGTGTGTGTTGTTGTTCACTCCACATATATGAGTTTGAATCAGCTTTCTAAAAGTATAACACACTTTTTAAACATTTTATATAAACAGACCTCCACTCATTACTTTGACAAGATTACAAATTAAAGCTTCCCTTCAGATTGTTAATGACAAGAAGAATCATTCCATTGGACATTTTTAGATTAAATTGTTACCTGAAGTCAATCCAAATTAAAAGCTCCTTGATTTTCCAAAGGTAAATGATGTGTAACAGGAATTTATTAAAGCATCTATGATCTAAAGTTTTATATTATAGTGATATAATATATCCCTATTTTTGCAAAAACAAAAACAAAAAAATACATGAAATAAAGCCCAGAGTTGCTTTATTGTAAATGTGCTGGTATAAGCGCTTTTAAATGCAAAAGGGATATTAAAATACACATGTACATCCATATTTAATGTTTTCACTTCACCTCTTCCCATTTTATTCTTTTAATGGCAATGCTACAGAGAGGAACTTTAGATAAGTCTTACCAGCAAAGCCTGGTGTTGCAACAAAGTTAACCACCCCCAAGCTTCTATTTAAGGTTACCTGGCATAGTTAGCTCTGCCAGATGTAGTTTTGCTATTGGATAATTTGATTTGCTGACAATATCCACTGCCTTAAAATAGGAAGTGCCTAGGTGACTGGTGTCCAAATCACACATATTCTTTTGGTTAAAATGAAATGTGAGTCTGAATTTAGCCTTTAATTACATTTCCTTCTCTACCTCCAACAAACAAATTTTTATAACCTTCCCAATGAAAAAAGTCATATTTTGTGAATTACTACTTTGGAAGCAGCCCAGGACCAAACTTTATTTAGGAAATTTTCTATTATTTGTATTAATCAAAGATGTACATCCTCTGTGTTTTCAATGGCTTTCAGATCAGATCAGATCAGATCAGTTGCTCAGTCGTGTCCGACTCTTTGCGACCCCATGAATCACAGCACGCCAGGCCTCCCTGTCCATCACCAACTCCCGGAGTTCACTCAGACTCAGGTCCATCGAGTCAGTGATGCCATCCAGCCATCTCATCCTCTGTCATCCCCTTCTCCTCCTGCCCCCAATCCCTCCCAGCATCAGAGTCTTTTCCAATGAGTCAACTCTTCACATGAGGTGGCCAAAGTACTGGAGTTTCAGCTTTAGCATCATTCCTTCCAAAGAAATCCCAGGGCTGATCTCCTTCAGAATGGACTGGTTGGATCTCCTTGCATGCCAAGGGACTCTCAAGAGTCTTCTCCAACACCACAGTTCAAAAACATCAATTCTTGGGCGCTCAGCCTTCTTCACAGTCCAACTCTCACATCCATACATGACCACAGGAAAAACCATAGCCTTGACTAGACGAACCTTTGTTGGCAAAGTAATGTCTCTGCTTTTGAATATGCTATCCAAGTTCAATGGCTTTATCAAATGGCTAATGCCTGCCTTGGAGGCATGGTTGGCCACAGAATTTAAGACTTCTATCTAAATTGCCAACTGGTAAGTTGAAATTTTTCTTGCAAGATTCTAATGCAGAAAAAAGCAAGCCAGTAAACAAGCAAAGTAATACCAGAGAGCTTCTGCAATATTTCAGGTACTTGAACTGACTCAAAAACATCTTCAGGATTAAGAATTTACTCAAAGCAGGTAAAAATTAAATTCACCATGGGTAAGGAAGGGAGCTTCATGTTAGAAGAGAAATAAAATAGTATTGCTTAAGAGAAGCATTAAAACTAGGCATTCCTTAAATTATCTCTCCTAATAAGATGTGTCTGTCATTTTTTTCTTCTGGCGTTAGCCCTGTGGAAGCTGCATTGTTCCATCAGAATTGTTCTGTCAAATGAAAAACCTGTCTACATTTTACCATGTGCTTAAACAAGCAAGACTAAGTATTAAATCTGAGGGCTCTGTACTTTAAGAAACATTTTTACAAGTGGAAAGTTATTCAGCTTAGATAGTTCATCAATTTTCCAGAGGCTTTTAAACCTGCATAATATATTGAATGTCAAAAAGCTATAAAATCTCTTTAACTATTGATATCTATTTGTAGATAGCAATATAAATCCTGCCATAAATTCGAACAAGTAAATGACTTTATCTAAACACAGATTTGGAACATCACTCTACTGTTACAGATGCCTACCTTTCTTGTTATATTGTATACCAGCAAGCTTAAAAAAATTTTTTTTTGATTACTGCTTTTAAATGATTGCCATAGGAGGTCAATATCAGGTGTTTTTTTTTTTTTAACAAAAATTGGGTTAACTGTAATATAAAATATCTGCTGCACACTGTGTTTGTGTACTTTAGGTATAGGTACCTATAGCTATAGAAATAATACAATAAAAGTAAAAAAAACAAACACCATATCATGGTGGACCTTCTTCAGATATGAACTTATGTGAATTAAGGTATGGTTAGCTGCCTAAACTAACAAACCCAAAAGTTTACTTTTCACTGCTGCTGCTGCTGCTAAGTCGCTTCAGTCGTGTCCGACTCTGTGTGACCTCATAGACGGCAGCCCACCAGGCTCCCCCGTCCCTGGGATTCTCCAGGCAAGAACATGGAGTGGGTTGCCATTTCCTTCTCCAATGCATGAAAGTGAAAAGTGAAAGTGAAGTCACTCAGTCGTGTCCGACTCTTCACGACCCCATGGACTGCAGCCCACCAGGCTCCTCTATCCATGGGATTTTCCAGGCAAGAGTACTGGAGTGGGGTGCCATCGTAAAAAATGAATGTTTCTGATTTGGGGCAGTTCTTTCTCAACTGCTACTTCTGGGGCATAGACACTCTGTCCATCTTGTACTCTTGTGCCTCTTCAATGGTTTCAGTGTCACTTAGACAGTCTTCGTTGCCTCCGCAGGAGGAAAAACAACATGGAAGATACATGGGCTTGGCCTGGAAGGAACTAAAATCACTCTTTGTCAGCCCATTGGCTAGAATTCAGTATAGATTAGATCTCAATGGTCTTATGATTGGAAAGGGAAGAAATAGATTTTGTGACCAGATAGGAAGTCTCTGCTCCAGACCTATTTAGCGTGCCCTTGCATTTTATAACATCCATCTTCTTTATAGTCCTTTCTAGATGATCATTTTGACCATCAAATCCAGTGGTGATGGTGTTTCCATCCCAACTGCCATTGCTTTTGTTTTTGCTCTCTTCACAATAGCCTCTTAGCTAAGCAAGCTGCATCTGGTCTTCCTCTATTTTTAATTTATGCTTCACACAAAGGCTAACATTTAAAAACACCAATATCATCCTTGAATCCTTACCTTGGCCTTTGTTGCCCATAATGATACAAGTCTTTTAAATTTTCCATATTCATCTTCTGCCAGTCCCTGCATTTCATTTTAGTGACACCAATCTACTCAAACCTCTTGAAACAAGCTGCATACTTACTTGCATTCATATGTATGCGTATTCATTTATTCCATCTAAAGCCTCTCCTTCTTGTTCCATATGGGGAAATTCTGCTTATTCTTTAATATTCAACTCTTCACAAAACTTCTTCCCAGAAGACTTGGTGTTTTCTCTTTTATGTATAATCTAAACATTGCACTATTCATAGCACTCACATAAACCATGACTATTTATTCTTTATCCCTTCCCCAGGATTGGGAGATTCTCAAATTTATGGACTATAAGATATTCGTCTTTGATTTAAAGCATCCGTATAGAGTCTGGCATATACCAGGCTAAAAACTGAACAGAATCCAGTCTTTACCTAGAGTTGGCTAAATTACTTTGAATAAATGAATGACAGTCAAAAGTACAAGGAGGTAGGCTTTCATGTGAATATAAGTGTATTATACTGTGGGAATACAAATAAAAACTCCATAGTTCAGGATTTGAGCTATTTGGTCAAAACAGTTCTGTCTGCCTTGTAAAACTAATCTCAAGTTATTTTAAAGATAATCCCTATTATTTTCAATAACATACTGTCACTTACAAGGGCCTTTTGCCACAAACTTTTCTCTAATCAATAGCCAGCCCTGACAATTTTTCAGACTCAACATTTCTAAGGGGCATTCTCTATATCTGCCCTTACTTTGTATTTTCATTTTGATATTCACTAAAATTATGCTTTAGTGTTTCCTCTATATTATTTCTATTCCAGTGGAGTCATATAGACATGGTCATGAATAGAGAACCTTAACCCTCCCCACTAAAGATATCCTCAGTTTTACCTCACAAAGCCCACAAATAAATATAAAATCTAATTAAGAAACAAACACAGTATTTTTCTTGCTCTATGAGTAACTTTATAGTAAATTTGATTCCCACTTACAACCAAATTTCCATTTGAATAATTCCTATATAGACATTTGGAGCCAACAATGACAAGTTCAAAGACATTATTTATTAACTATTTAAAAGAGTGGAACTTATTTTGTACCCTTCAAAGAGCTTAGTACAAATGTAAGCAAAGGGAAATCAATAATAATAATAACTTATTAAATGATTTTTCAATTACTATAGCATGTATCTAGATATTAGATATTGTCATACTTTGTACTAAGGTTACAATACCAGTTTGTGAATCTGAAGCATTCAATCAGAGGGAAAACAGAAACAAATTTTGCCAATTAATTGACTGATATTACGTGTCATAATGGAGACGGCAATGGCACTCCATTCCAGTACTCTTGCCTGGAAAATCCCATGGACAGAGGAGCCTGGTAGGCTGCAGTCCATGGGGTCGCTAAGAGTCGGACATGACTGAGCAACTTTACTTTCACTTTTTACTTTCATGCGTTGGAGAAGGAAATGGCAACCCACTTCAGTGTTCTCGCCTGGAGAATCCCAGGGATGGGGAAGCCTAGTGGGCTGCTGTCTGTGGGGTTGCACAGAGTCGGACACGACTGAAGAGACTTAGCAGCATGTATCATAAAGAGAAAGTTTTGTTTAAATGAACACTTCACATTTTAACCACTTTTGATTCGTTAGAAAATCTCAATTCAGAATAACTTCCCACTCTATGGGACAGTTGGCAGTATCTAAGACATTTGTGAAAACAGTGTCAGACTTTATCTTTTGGGGGCTCCAAAATCACTGCAGATGGTGACTGCAGCCATGAAATGAAAAGACGCTTACTCCTTGGAAGAAAAGTTATGACCAACCTAGATAGCATATTCAAAAGCAGAGACATTACTTTGCCAACAAAGGCCCATCTAGTCAAGGCTATGGTTTTTCCAGTGGTCCTGTATGGATGTGAAAGCTGGACTATGAAGAAAGCTGAGTGCCAAAGCACTGATGCTTTTGAACTGTGGTGTTGGAGAAGACTCCTGAGAGTCACTTGGACTGCAAGGAGATCCAACGAGTCCATTCTAAAGAAGATCAGCCCTGGGTGTTCTTTGGAAGAAATGATGCTAAAGCTGAAACTCCAGTACTTTGGTCACCTCATGCGAAGAGTTGACTAATTGGAAAAGACTCTGATGCTGGGAAGGACTGGGGGCCTGAGGAAAAGGGGACAACAGAGGATGAGATGGTTGGATGGCATCACTGACTCAATGGACATGGGTTTGGGTGGACTCCGGGTGTTGGTGATGGACAGGGAGGCCTGGCGTGTTGCGATTCATGGGGTCGCAAAGAGTTGGACATGACTGAGAGACTGAACTGAACTGAACTGACAACATTTTTAATATCACAACAAGTGAGGGGGCTTGTAGGTAGGAGGTGGGTAGGAGACAGAAATACTCTAAACATCCTACAATGCACAGCAGGTAAGTCCCTTACAGCAGAATCATCTGTTCCAAAATGTTAATAGCATCAAAGTTGAGAAACCCTAATATAGCCATAAACTGACACTTAATTTGAACAACATCACTTAAAAAAAAATTCTTCAATATTTCTCTGGGCTTGAATGTTTGCCTTAATATTTACCTTCTTTCACTCACTTAAACAATAAACTTTAAAACTTTAAGTTTTTTGATGAGCACAGAATTATATATAT
>NW_011494711.1:150610-151855 GCF_000754665.1 Bison bison bison | reverse complement strand
CAATAGAATGGGAAAGCCTAGAGATCTCTTCAAGAAAATTAGAGATACCAAGGGAACATTTCATGCAAAGATGGGCTCAATAAAGGACAGATATGGCATATGGACCTAACAGAAACAGAAGATATTAGAGGTCACAAGAATACACAGAAGAACTGTACAAAAAAGATCTTCATGACCCAGAAAATCACAGTTGTGTGATCACTCACCAAGAGCCAGGCATCCTGGAGTGTGAGGTCAAGAGGGCCTTAGGAAGCATCACTATGAAAAAGCTAGTAGAGATGATGGAATTCCAGTTGAGCTATTTCAGATCGTAAAAGATGATGCTGTGAAAGTGCTGTACTCTATATGCCAGCAAATCTGGGAAACTCAGCAGTAGCCACAGGACTGGAAAAGGTCAGTTTTCATTCCAATCCCTAAGAAAGGTAATGCCAAGGAATGCTCAAATTATCACACAATTGCACTCATCTCACATGCTAGCAAAGTAATGCTCAAAATACTCCAACCAGGCTTTAGAAATTCATGAACCATGAACTTCCAGATGTTCAATCTGGTTGTGGAAAAGGCAGAGGAACCAGAGATCAAATTGCCAACATCTATTGGATCATAGAAAAAACAAGAGAATTCCAGAAAAACATCTATTTCTGCTTTACTGACTATGCCAAAGCCTTTGACTGTGTGGATCACAATAAACTGTGGAAAGTTCTGAAAGAGATGGGAATACCAGACCACGTGACTTGCCTCTTAAGAAATATGTATGCAGGTCAGGAAGCAACAGTTAGAACTGGACATAGAACAACAGACTGGTTCCAAATAGGAAAAGGAGTATGTCAAGGCTTTATATTGCCCCCATGCTTATTTAACTTATATGCAGAGTATATAACGAGAAATGCTGGGCTGGATGAAGCACAAGCTAGAATCAAGATTGCTGGGAGAAATATCAATAACCTCAGATATGCAGATGACACCACCCTTATAGTAGAAAGTGACAAAGAACTACAGAGCCTCTTGATGAAAGTGAAAGAGGAGAGTGAAAAATTTGGCTTAAAGCTCAACATTCAGAAAACAAAGATCATGGCATCTGATCCCATCACTTCGTGGCAGATAGATGGGGAAACAGTGGCTGACTTTATTTTCTTGGGCTCCAAAATCACTGGAGATGATGACTGCAGCCATGAAATAAAAAGATACTTACTCCTTGGAAGAAAAGTTATGACCAACCTAGACAGAATATAAAAAAGCAGAGAC
>NW_011494711.1:149996-150510 GCF_000754665.1 Bison bison bison | reverse complement strand
TTTGTTTGCTTTTCATGAAGTAAAATAAACAAAACAAGAGTGTTTTTCATGGTCCAAAATATTTATGCTGGTTCATGCAATGCTTACTAAAAGATGTTCATAAGTTATCCCTGTTGCATTTGCTGTGTCTAACTCAAGAGGTTATTTTTGATACCTCTCATGTGCTCAAACACCAAATCCAACCAGGAAACAAGTATTAAGAATTCTATCCTTTAAAATCTCTACAGTAAGCTTCTTCCATGAAATTCCTGCTAGCACTGCCCTTGTGTTCAAGCTCTCAGCATATTTTGCCTGACCAAATTATTCTCTTTTTATTTCCAGATTCAATCTCATGCCTATCACTTCCTTGTAACCCATCAGCTGTATTATTGCCATAGTGATTTTTCTAATCTTCAAAAATCTTTATGTACCTCTCTGTACTGGTTGTCATTTGATCTCCACTAATGGTCATCATTATAAATAGCTGTGAAAAGAAGAGAAGCCAAAAGCAAAGGAGAAAAGGAAAGATATACCC
>NW_011494711.1:144869-149896 GCF_000754665.1 Bison bison bison | reverse complement strand
TTGATGAAAGTGAAAGAGGAGAGTGAAAAATTTGGCTTAAAGCTCAACATTCAGAAAACAAAGATCATGGCATCTGATCCCATCACTTCGTGGCAGATAGATGGGGAAACAGTGGCTGACTTTATTTTCTTGGGCTCCAAAATCACTGGAGATGATGACTGCAGCCATGAAATAAAAAGATACTTACTCCTTGGAAGAAAAGTTATGACCAACCTAGACAGCATATTAAAAAGCAGAGAGATTACTTTGCCGACAAATGTCTGTCTAGTCAAGGCTTTTTCCAGTAGTCATGTATAGATGTGAGAGTTGGACTATAAAAAAAGCTGAGTGCCAAAGAATTGATGCTTTTGAACTGTGGTGTTGGAGAATACTCTTGAGAGTCCCTTGGACTGCAAAGAGATCCAACCAGTCCATGCTAAAGGAAATCAGTCCTAAATGTTCATTAGAAGGATTGATGTTGAAGCTGAAGGTCCAATACTTTGGCCACTTGATGTGAAGAACTGACTCATTTGAAAAGACCCTGATGCTGGTAAAGATTGAGGGCAGGAGGAGAAGGGGACGACAGAGAATGAGATGGTTTGATGACATCACCAACTGAATGGATATGAACGAGTAAACTCCGGGAATTGGTGATGGACAGGGAGGCCTGGCATGCTGCAGTCCATGGGGTTACAAAGAGTCGGATATGACTGAGTGACTGAATTGAACTGAACTGAATGGTCATCATTGAATAATTTTTATACTAAGGATTAGAAATCTAAATATATCTAGACACCTGTGCTCTTATATATGCTACCTACTTTTATTGGGATTGACTCATGGATTAAATTGATCTGAGTCTGAAAGTTTGAATTTACAGCATGACATTTCTCCACTGGGTAAAGCCCAAGCTCTTTAGCCCATAGAGTCCCTTGTGACCCATTTCCTATGTAATTCTTTAGTATTCTCTCAGATCCCCCATATATGGGGCTTCCCTTGTGGCTCAGAAGGTAAAGAATCTACCTGCAATGCAGGATGAAGTGAAGTGAAGTGAAGTGAAGTAGCTCAGTCATGTCTGACTCTTTGCCACCCTGTGGACTGTAGCTTAGCAGGCTCTTCCCTCCATGGGATTCTCCAGGCAAGAGTACTTGAGTGGGTTGCCATTTCCTTCTCCAGGGTATCTTCCCAACCCAGGGATCAAACCCGGGTCTCCTGCATTGTGGGCAGATGCTTTAACCTCTGAGCCACCAGGGAAGCAATGCAAGATACCAGGATTCAATCCCTGGGTTGGGAGATCCCTTGGAGAAGGCAATGGCAACCCACTCCAGTATTCTTGCCTGGAAAATTTCATGGACAGAGGAGCCTGGTAGGCTACAGTCTATGGGGTTGCAAAGAGTTGGACATGACTGAGTGACTAACACTTTCACTCTCGACATATACATGTCCTTTGCTGTCACTGCATCAGACAGTCCCCAAGAGTACCATTTTGTGACACTTTCTCATATTCATTCATGTCATTTTTATATCTCCTTTAGCTTATAAATAGCTACATCAAGAATTCACGTAGAATGTGGAATTATCATATCACCCAGAAATGCAATTCCTAGGAATCTACCCCAAAGAATTGGAAGCATGCATTGAAACAAATTCTAGTACAGTAAGTTAAAGTTTGAAGCAGTGCTATTCACTACAGCCAAAGTATGGAAAAATCCCCAAACACCCATCAATGGATGAATGGATTAAAAAATGTGGTATATCTAAAAAATAGAATCCCACTCAGCCATAAAAAATAAATGAAGTATTGATGCACGTTATACCATGAAGAATCTCAAAAATAAGTAAAAAGAAGCCAGACACAAAAGGTCACATATTATATTATTGCATTTATATAAAATATCCAAAATAGTTAAACCTGTAGAGACAGAGTAGATTAGTGATGACCAGGGGCTAGAAGAGGTGAAAGGGATGGCAGGGGCAGGAAGGGGGTCTGTTTAATAACTACCATGCTTCCTGTGGAAGTGATAAAATATTTTGAAACTAGGAAACTGTGACTTTAGGCTTCCCTGGTAGCTCAGCTGGTAAAGAATCTGCCTGCAATGCAGGAGATCCCAGCTTAATTGCTGGGTCTCTAATATCCCCTGGAGAAGGGATAGGCTACCCACTCCAGTATTCTTGGGTTTCCCTGTACTGGCTCAGACAGTAAAGAATCCACCTGCAGTATTGAAGACCTGGGTTTGATCCCTGATTTGGGAATATCCCCTAGAGGAGAGCATGACAACCCACTCCATTATTCTTGCCTGGAGAATCCCCATGAACAGAGAAGCATGGTGGGCTACAGTCCATGGAGTCACAGAGAGTCAGACACGACTAAGCAACTAAGCACAGCACAGCACAGCTGTGACTTTTGCACCACATCCTGAACATTCTAAATGCCACTGGGTTATACACTTTAAATGGTTAATTTTATGATATATGAATTTTACTTCAATTAGTGCTTGCTTCGGCAACACATATACTAAAATGAATTTTACTTCAATTAGGAAGAGAAATTAATCTGGTCAACTCAGCCTTGACATTTGATGGAAAGTCACTGCCAACCTTAATTTGATATGAACCGCCCTTCTTGGTTCCAAGAGAAACATATCTCTCTGTGCTCAAATATCAGTCTCATAGAGACCTTCCCTAAAAATCTCATTTAAAAAGGTCCCAAATCCATCATGTAACACTCTATATCTGGACCACTTTTCCTATTTGAATCTGTATTATATAATAGTGCAATTGGCAAAGAATCTACCTGCCAATGCAGGAGCACAAGAGACATGGGTTTGATCCCTGGGTTGGGAAGACCCCTAGAGCAGGAAATGGTAATCCACTTCAGTATTCTTGCCTGGAAAACCCCATGGACAGAGGAGCCTACAGGTTACAGTCCATGAGGTCACAAAGGGTCAGACATGACTGAGTATGACTGAGTGCACACACATAATCTAAAGAACAGGTGTTCACCTTTCACAGTCAAATAGATAAAGAAGCACACAGCTTTTCTTAAGAATAATGAATTAACATTTAATTTCTTCATTGGGACATTATGTTACCTTCATGAGCTTCCAAATCTAAGTTAACACAGATGTCAGGGAAGTATTATTGGCATGTAATCTTAGGGGCCAGAGGTGCTAGAGATCCTAATCTTCAGTTCTGTTAACAAAGAACTGTCTAGTACAACATTAAAATAGCAACCCACTTCTCTTTGAGAAATACTTCTCTGTGAAAGAGTGTTCCATTTGTCAGTGACATTGAATTAACCATGATGGCTAAAAAATTTAAAAGTTAAGGTCAACCCTAGTTATTGCAGCTATGGAGTTACAATGATTTGCTTCACGTTGTCCATTGTTTCCTAATGTTATGTGATTGTCTGTTCCTTCAGACTTGCATTATAGTATCCCTGTTGGAAAATAAATTTCTCCTTAAATTCAAGCTTACTTGCTAGTGATCTTAGCATCTTCGTATCTGATCTTTGTTGCTGTGTTACAAATAATTTAAACATTTAGTAAGTGAAAATAACATCTATTTATTTAATTTACAATTGCAAAAGCCTATAGTTGAGGCTAGGCCTTGTTGCTCAGTTGTTCCAATCTCCACTGACTGCCTCAGTTATGTTTAGCTAGTGGCTTTGTTTCCAGGGTTGGTCGGGTACCTGTTTTTTTCCATTTGTTTCTCACCCTCAAGTAGAGTAGCTCAGGCTGCAGCACATCATGTTGGCAGAGTTCTGGGAGACAGCATGGAAATTTGCACTGTACCAGCCAAAGTGCGTCACCAGGCCAACTCAGATACAAACAATGGAACCACAGACTCTACTGTTCAATGAGAAAAGTCACAAAGTCACATTACAAAAGGTGTGGATACAAGGTAAGGTAAATAATGTTTGTGAGTGATCTACCACATTTTTGTGTAGCTCTTTTGAATCCAATAACAACACACACATAAACACACACACACACTCATACACACTCTTGTCCTCCTTTGCTTATACTCCTACTCACAAATGCAAACTGAGAAGACTCAATATTCAGTTTAACAACTGGTTGGAGACTTCAATTGCCATACCTTATCTCAATATTTTATTACCTTGAATACAGGCAGTGACCAAGCATGGATTGATCCTTCTTTTTAAGATACCTGGGTTGTGTGATCTCCATCAGAAGATAGTCAAGCTATAGGCAAGTTCTCATATTCCTGCATTCTTATACTTCCATCATCGTCTTCCCTTTCCTTTTCAAACTCTTGCCTGGAAAGCTTGGCAGTTGAACTCCCTCAAGTTACTAGAAGTAAAATTATATCCAAGTCATTAAGAAAATAATAAGAATGATAAAATAAGATTGATGAAAATACCTTGAAAATTCTCAGCTAATGATACTAAATTGCAGTGGTAAGAATTTCAATTAGATACTTGGAAATACTTCTTGATTATTATAATTTGAGATATTGCCAAGTGATTTAAAGGAAAACAATGTTCTCTCTAGAGATTTACAAAAAAATAGCAGACCACTTTATTGGTGAAATGCCTTTAATGAAATACTGCCAAGTTATATTGGGTTACATCAGGTGAATATTTGATAACATGTAGTTCAAAGAGAGAAAAGAAATTTGCCACATATAATATTCTACCTTAAGTAGAAAGACTGTACTTATAAACAAATTATACGGTAATACAAAAAATACCTGTCATCATTCCTAATCTAGTGGTAGAAATGGAGCATCTTTAAGTCTACATTCTGGAAGGACATTTGTTAATATGGTCTTCTGACACATTTATGCTGCTACTGCTAAGTCGCTTCAGTCATGTCTGACCCTGTGCGACCCATAGACGGCAGTCCACCAGGCTCCCCAGTCCCTGGGATTCTCAAAGCAAGAACACTGGAGTGGGTTGCCATTTCCTTCTCCAATGCATGAAAGGGAAAAGTGAAAGTGAAGTCGCTCAGTCGTGTCCGGCTCTTAGCGACCCCATGGACTACAGCCTACCAGGCTCCTCCATCCATGAGATTTTCCAGGCA
>NW_011494711.1:110728-144769 GCF_000754665.1 Bison bison bison | reverse complement strand
CAGGGAGTGGGGTGCCATTGCCTTCTCCGGACACGTTTATGGAAATACCTCAAATAACCACCATCAGGTTTATCCAGGTGGTGGTAATTTCAGCTAAAAGGTTCAGATTTTTCCAACTTAAAATATGTCAGCTGTTCGGTAAGGCTAAAACCTAAATCCTCAAACTTTTTTCCTAACCCTAACGTGTTTACTTGGGAACCCAATTTTCCTTTTTGTTCCTCTGTCCCTCATCTCATATCCTTCCCTCTTTCCCTGCTGAGAAGTGCAATGAACTCACTTATAAAAATAAATGCGAAAACTAAAGGAATGCCATACCATAATCCACTGGTCCAAACTGAACTAGAAAGAAAAAAATGAATTCATTATTTTAAATAACCAAGAGGAAAATTACCTGTAGAATTTCTGTATTTCCTTCATATGAGAACATAAAGGTTTATGTAGGGTTAAAATATAAAGGCTGCTTTTATTTTTATTTTTCTAATGTAAAATCAAACAGGTAAAGTAGACACAATATACCTATGACCCAGCCTTAATAGTTATCAACTCAAGACTACTTTCCTTCTCCTGTAATGGTTTGAAGCAAATCACAGTCATCATATCATTTCTTTCTTTCTTTCTTTTTTTTAATTAGTAGTGATAAATTTTATTTATAATAAGGGGAAAATCAATGTGACTATGCCAGACTCAATGGACTTCCCTTTGCCAGTTAAAATTCAAGGCCGAATTACTGCATTTTGGTACCTGCAAAGCACTCTGAACGTAACTTTCCGCCATTGTTTGAAAGAGCAAATGGAAGTCATTTAAACCAGATGAGCAACAGGATGGAGTGTTGGCATACCTATAGCACAGGATACACAGTACCATGCACCTATTTCAAGGGAATGAAGAGTGGGTGGCGGAAGAAAGAAAGTCTTTTCCCCATTTAACCTGTAATTTGACAACATCTGTGAAGAATTATCCCCAGTGTTGGCATCGTAATTGTTGTATCTACCATCAATCACCGGGGAGGGGAAATTACTTGAAATAGATGTTAACGGCATTATAGTTCAACAGCACGAAAGTCAAAAATGAGAGGAATGAGATCTGTAAGACAGTGCCCAAATTAATCAAGGGGCTAGAGAGACAATAAATTGTTTAATGCAAAATGAGGTACTATATATGCTTATATAAGAAGAGCTTAGATTCCAAAAACCATTATGTATTCCATATCAGTGTTAAAAAGTTGAGTATTTTATATCTTTTTACACTACTGCTTCAGTAGTAAGAGCAATATCAATATGAACAATTAAATGTAATTTTTTAAAAAAGCAATGCAAGCAATGATCCTTTTCCAAATGAATATCACTGATAGAATGATATAGTCACAGTCCTCCAGGAGCCTGAACTTTCAACAACCCCAAGTACATAGCTTGTCTAAAATTTGGAACTAACAAATTGGTAGCCTCAAATTACCTACATGTAAAGTATTGAGAAAATATTTATTAGTTTATTGGATTACTGCTTTACAATTAAGTACTTAGTCAAAATTGGTTGTCAATATTTACATTTTTAAGAATATTCTGTAGGTTGCATTTTGAAAAAAAACCTCATCTTTTCAAAACACTTTATTCATTGCTTTTTAAGACATACCCCTTTCCTGGTTTTTCTCCTATCTCTTAGCATGCTTTTTTAAAAAGTGTATTTCTTATTCATCTTCATCCTTAGTACTCTTCAATGTAATGATGTCCCAAATGTGCATTTCTCACTTTAGACCTATCCCTCAAACTTCATACATATGTACTCTGCTGCTAATGTGTCATCTCCACTCAAATTTAATGCCAAAACTGAGTTCCAGGTCAGTGTTTTCACAAAACCAAACTTTTACAGATTCACTCTCAAAAGTGGCATCATCACCTTTCCAATTACTCAATCCCCAAATTTTGAGTAATTTCTGATTATATTTCACCCATTGTTACAGAATATTCTGCTGGCTCTATCTTCAGAAATATACCCAAAATCTGACTACTTTTCAAAAATTCCACAGCTGTCATCATATTCTGCCCTATGACCTCTTAATTCAATTATTACACTAGCCTCCAAACTGATCTTCCTATTTCTGCCCTTGCCTTCCTGTCTATTCCCAGCGCAGCAATGTGTATATTGCTGCAATGTGTGATCCCTTTAAAACAAAATCAGATCTTGTTACTCCATTGCTCCAAATGACTTCATTTCACTGAGTAAAAGCCAAAGTTCTAATGCTTACAATTCTTCCCCACACTCATACTGTCTCTCCTCACTCCATTCTATACTATTCCTTGGATACAGGAATATACTTTCACTACATGCTCTTTTGTATTGCTATTCTATCTTCCTGAGACTCTCTTCCTCTTGATATCTGCGAAGACTACTTTGTCATCTCCTGCAGGTTTGCATCAAAATGATACATTCTTAAGGTAGTCATGTTCACCATTGAAAATTCCACCATGAAAAAAAAAATCCCTATTTTTTTTTCTTTGCTTAATTTTTTTATTGTAGGACTCATCATCAGCAACCACTACATGCAATCATGCCTTATATTTATTTACTTTATTTACTCTCTGTTTCTCTTCATTTGGCTATAACTTGAAACTCCAGTACTTTGGCCACCTCATGCGAAGAGTTGACTCACTGGAAAAGACTCTGATGCTGGGAGGGATTGGGGGCAGGAGGAGAAGGGGACAACAGAGGATGAGATGGCTGGATGGCATCACTGATTCGATGAACATGAGTCTCAGTGAACTCAGGGAGTTGATGATGGACAGGGAGGCCTGGCGTGCTGTGATTCGTGGGGTCGCAAAGAGTCGGACATGACTGAGCGACTGATTTGATCTGATCTGTCTTCTTTTATAGCTACATGACTGGCAAAGACCTAAAAAATTTGTATAAAGAAACCATGTGGTACATATATACCATGCAATATTACTCAGCCGTAAAAAGAAATGCATTCGAGTCAGTCCTCATATGAGGTAGATGTACCTAGAGCCTATTATACAGACTGAAGTAAGTCAGAAAGAGAAAAACAATGATCATAAACTAACGCATATGTATGGAATCTAGAAAGATGGTACTGATGAACCTATTTGCAGAGCATCAATGGAGACACAGACATTCAGAACAGACTTATGGACACAGCTGTGGGGGGAAGGAGAGGGTGGGAGGTATGGAGAGAGTAACATGGAAACATACATTACCATATGTAAAATAGATAGCCAATAGGATTTGCTTTATGACTCAGGGTACTCAAACCAGGGCTGGTAACAACCTACAGTGGTGGGATGGGGAGGGAGGCAGGAGAGAGGTTCAGGTGGGAGGGAACGTGAGTAAACCTATGGCTGATTCATGTTGATGTTTGGTTGAAACCAATGCAATACTGTAAAGCAACTATCCATCAATTAAAAATAAAGAAAGAAAGAAAAGATTCAAGGTGGCTTATCATATGTGTGTGCTTTTTTTTAACAGTTAAAAGAGTGTACATTCTTCCTTTGTTACTACTTTTAAAAAATGATTAAGAGAAAGGAGGACTACAAGGCTTTCAAGCACATGCATCTGATAATCTTGTACTTATATATGGTTTCTTGGATATGGATGGAAGTTTATGGAGCTGTATGGGGATAATTACTTCTTTCTTTGTCATATTTATCTCACTTTTCTATGTGCATTACTTTCTTGATTATGCCTTTGGTGGAGCAAACAACATAAATTATTCTTATAATTCTTCCATCAGTCTCATAGCCAACATTTCTTAAAGAACAATTATTCAAACCATTTTATAGTGATTTAATGCAATTCTCAAATTAACTTATATAAGCTATTTTTGGGCTTCCCTGGTGGCTCAGCTGGTAAAGAATTCACCTGCATTGCGGGAGACCTGGGTTTGATTCCTGGGTTGGGAAGATCCCCTGAAGAAGGGAAAGGCTACACACTCCAGTATTCTAGGCTGGAGAATTCCATGGACTGTTTAGTCCATGGAGTCACAAAGAGTTGGACACGACTGAGAGACTTTCAGTTTTACTTTACTCTATTTTTCGTAAATATATTATTTTAGGCTAGTGAATTTGGTACCTCACAGCCAATATCTTCCTTCTCACTTTAAGACTCAGCATTCTTTTCATTAATTTCCCAAGCTGCCTGGAGTTTTTCCTGATGGTGGATGAAAGCTGAGTCCCACCCCAGAAACTGGCCATCCAAGTACATGCTTTATCCTCAAGAGCTCCTCACATACAATGACTGGGCAGTAGTGTTGTGAGACTATAGAGGCTTGCAACTTTCCCCTCTATTTGGAGCAACTTTAGCTCTAGATATCCTAGCTCTAAGACTCCTCTAAAGATTGACAAAGGCTTTTATTACAAGTGGAAGTGAAAAGGTATTAGTCACTCAGTCATGTCCGACTCTTTGCAACCCCATGAACTGTTGCCTTCCAGGCTCCTCTGTCCATGGAATTCTCTAGGCAAGAACACTAGAATGGATGGTCATTCCCTTCTCCAGAGGATCTTCCCAACCCAGGGAGAGAACCCAGGTCTCTGATATTGCAGGCAAATTCTCTACCATCTGAACCACCAGGGAAGCCCTATTATAAGTCAACTATAGTTCCATGTCTCACTCTGCTCAAAGCTTCTTTCCTTATTCCCTGAATCTGTTGCTTCAGAAGACACTTAGACACAATTCTCTTACTGAACACAACTTTCTGCCTCACAGTCTGTTCCTGGGAACATGACCTAAGACTGTTGGTGAAAGAGGTGGTCCAAGACTCTAAAAAGGAGGTGAAAGAGGTGGTCCAGACTCTAAAAAGGAATTTGGATTTGGAATACCAGCCACCAGACTGGCATTGGGAGACTGGTATCAGACAGGCATCAGTGGTAGGAGATGCAGTACTGATAGTCCCTGGCTTATGGTATGTGCAAATGTTAAAACTTTTACTGAAGCTACACTGAAAGAAAACGTCAGGGGAAGGGAATAGATTGATAGGGTCGGTATTTTAGGTGACTGTAAAGTACAGAAAATGTAGCAATTTTAAAGACTATAGATGCATAAAATTATCACTGGAGACTATCAATGCATTGGAGAAAGACAATAAAGGATGAGATGACTAAGCACAGATTTAAGAGTAATTGTAGAAACAAGAAGGCCTTTAGTTGCTTAAAAAGAGGCTCTGATCTCCCACAGCCAGAATGAAGAAAATGCCAAAGATTACATGTAGGATTCGATGATTAGAATGGTAGAGCTCTAGAGAAGGTGAATTCTCCATGCTGACAAGGCTTTCATATCAAAATCAGAGCTCTAATTGGGTCAGTGAGGGACCTGAAATTTGGTACCAGATATCTGAATGGGTGCAGTCAATAATCTTGAAATCTCAGATTCCCTGAAACCTGTGGAGTATGCAGAAGTGGATCCCTCTTCTCTGCTAAAACTAGTGATAACCCCTTTATTTGAAGATGGTATAGACACTTCTGTCTTGCAAGACAATCTATGATCACTTATGGTGTATCCTTACTTCTCTTTCTAATAAGAGGACCAAGAACTAGAGTTAAGTCATGAAATCAACCAGCCAGCAGTATGGTAGGATACTAAGGGATGAATGAGACTTACCCAGGGGAAATTGCAGGACCTATTCAAAACATATGAATAAGAGATAGGAGAGTATGCATGGGACTGGATCCTGAAGACCCTGAATCAAGGAGAGCAGAACATAGTTTGATAAAGGAGAGTATCAGTATGGGGGCACTTTCATGATCATAATACAGAACTAACGCCTTGATGGGCTTCTCTACAGGACGTGCTATACTACTAAAATGAGCACTAGAAACTTGAAATCATAGCCCACTGTAAATGAAGAAAAATGCCAAAACAGTTCTAGAAGAGTGTAAGAAAATATCAATAAACTTAGAGAAGCAAGTGTAATATACACTAAATATATTGCATGAGGCTGGAAAAACACACCACTGAATGATGTTGCATGGGAGGGAAGGGACTATAGGACACTCCAGCTACAAACACAATAAAGAACACATGGGTGAAAGAGACACAGAATCTCTATGGAACTCAGTAGTGGACGTCCTCTCTAAACCAGGGATGATAATAAAAGATGCATTTATAGTACTGGGCTTCCTTTTAGTAACTGGAATAATGGAATCTTGAAATAACTTAGACTATTATAATAATTGGATAATATTAGTAATAATAATAATAATAATTGGATACTAACTGTCAGAAGAAAACATGTGGATTTTCATAATGAGCAATAATGTCAGAATGATTACTAGGCCATCCCTACACACAAGGAACTATGGACATGTTTAATAGCACACAGTACCCCTAGACAAAAGACAAATGGGCAGTTAACATGAATTTTGCTTAATTTATTCAATAACCTGTCATCATGGATGGAAGATAAGATTAAGGGTAACCATCCCAATAAGATGATTTTGCACCTTGTTTTCATACTTGAGTCAGTTTTCAGACATGGAAACCTCTAACTACCTAAGAGGTCCCCATAGAGAATGCTACAACAGCCCAAGTAAGAATTATAGTCATTCCTTCAGTCTTTCCTAAAAGAAATTCTTGAGTATTTGAAAATTGTACACTGGTGAAAGGAACTACCCAAAGTTACCAAGAATTGCATGACAACGTGTCTAAGTTGACAATGAATCCCAGAGATCTGCTTAAATGAGGATGTATGGAAGGCAGGTAAATGGAATGCTAGTCTAGTTCCAGCTCACTGTGGGTCCTCTGAGCAAACAGACAAACCTGGTAGTCATTATCAACAGACTGGAAACATAGTTGAAATGTACATAGCTAGCATAACCTTACCATTGTTTTCTTGGCAGGGGCAAAAATTCATCTCAATTAACATCAATAACTATTCTGTGTGTGGTTTGCCTTTAATGCTTGTGGGGCTTTAGCCAGCACTGCTATTGAGGGCCTTCAGATTGAAGGATTCACAGACAAAGGATTCCATATAACATTACATCAGGCCAAGGAAACCACTTTACTGCAAAGAAGGTATAGCAGTGGACTTGTGGTCATGGGAGTAACCAAACCAGTAACATATTGTATAACTCAGAATCTACCTGTCTGTAAGAAAAGTGGAAGTCTTCAGAAGGTACAAGCAGATTTGAGATACTAATCTGATGTGATGAGGCACCATACTTCAGGATGTATTATAAATTCCAAGTCAGTTACCATTGTATGGTGCTTTGTTCCCAATGGGCTTCCCTGGTGGCTCAGTCAGTATAGAATCCACCTGCAATGTGGGAGACCTGGGTTCGATCCCTGGGTTGGGAAGATCCTCTGGAGGAGGGCATGGTAACCCACTGCAGTATTGTTGCCTGGAGAATCCCTAAGGACAGAGGAGCCTGGCTGGCTACAGTCCATGGGGTCACAAAGAGTCAGGCACGAGTGACTAACAAAGCACAGCACAGAGCTGTTTCCAATAGATATATACATGGGTCCAGGAGCCAGACAGAAGTAAGACTGACTTCGCTTGTCATCATTGCTAGAAACCTACTTGGAGACTGTGATTTCTGTCCCTGTAATTCTGGGATTTGTAGGTTTACAGATGTTATTGCTCAGAAGAGAAATGTTTTCACTAAGGAACACAGCAAGAGTACATTAAACTTCATCTATGACTATTGTTGGAGAAGGCAATGGCACCCCACTCCAGTACTCTTGCCTGGAAAATCCCATGGACGGAGGAGCCTGGTGGGCTGTAGTCCATGGGGTGGCCAAGAGTCGGACACGACTGAGCGACTTCACTTTCATTTTTCACTTTCATGCATTGGAGAAGGAAATGGCAACCCACTCCAGTGTTCTGGCCTGGAGAATCCCAGGGATGGTGGAGCCTGGTGGGCTGCCATCTATGGGGTCGCACAGAGTCAGACACGACTGAAGCGACTTAGCAGCAGTAGCGGCAGTAGCATGACTATTGTAGAGTTACTTTCGGCTTCTCATGCCAACAGACCATGAGTTAAGGAAAGGATTCACCAAGCTGGCAGGGGTAACTTATGGACTCTGATCATCAGGAAAAGGTAGAGCTGGTATTTCTCACTGGAGTCTGGGGAGTATATATTTTGTGTTTAGTGATTCACTGGGTAATTTATTTTGACAAACAAGTATAGCAGTATTGGTCTAATAAGTTTGTGATGATCAGGCATTTGGACCTCTGAAGATGACAATCTAAATCATCCCATTATGTAAGCCTTCTAGATCAGCAGAGCTACCAGCCAGGGTGAGTAACATCTAGAATAGCAGAGTAATGTCAAATATTATTGTAGATCCGAGTCCAGTTGCATTAGCTAGGGCTGTATTTCATGACAGTAACCTTCTTTTTTTGTAAATGTCCACAAGAAAAGTGACTCACTAAAATCTTAACAGACCTGGCCTGTTGAGATGAACTTAAAAGCAGCAAGAGGTCTGACTGGTACAAAAACTGAACTGTGGTGGATACTGTGGTACACTGGCCAGATAAATCCTTAAAAACCAAAGTACTTATTCCCTCAGAAGCATTGGTTTCTGGGGTCGCACAGTCAAGTCCCTTCCTTTAGGATTAGAGTAGGTTTAAGGGAACTGTTCACATTAGGTCAACACGCCTCCTTGGGGACAAGGCCACATTTGATGACTGAGAGGTAATGGTATACAAAAGTCTGGTCTTTTTGCTTCAATTTGAGATAATACTGCAAGGCCATCTAAGGAAGATGGTATTGATCTATTATCAATTCTTATTATAAATACTAATGTTAATGTATATTAGAAAACCCACAATATATATTAAAATATTTATATCATACATAAAAATACAAATTTATGTATAACACATTCATTTATTCTAATATACATATATATGTGTTTATATATTCACACACATATACATACATTTACATAAATGTGCACAAAAATTTTGCTAATATTAGCAATGGTTTTTATAGTGTTGGGGCTTCCCTGGTGGCTCAGACATTAAAGAATCTGCCTGCAATGCAGGAGACCCAGGTTCAATCCTTGGGCTGGGAAGATCCTTGGGAGAAGGGAATGACTACCCATTTAATATTCTTGCCTGGAGAATCCCATGGACAGAGGAGCCTAATGGGCTACAGTCCATGGGGTCACAAAGAGTTGGACACAACTGAGTGGCATACTTTAACTTTATCACTTTCAAAAAAAAGAAGGCAGTCAACTTTATTTTCTCCAAAAAGTATCCCCATCCAAACTCTCTTGTTACATAGTCAGGATGAGTCATATTTTTTAAAAAATATGACATTATTATTACTTAGAATAATATTAGTTAACCTTTACCAATTGCTATATATCATGAAGTATACTGACGAATTGTAATGGTGGTAAAAAGGAGAGAACTGAAGTAAATCCCTGCTCCTAAGAGAACATTTTAAGAGAAAACATGACTCTGATCTGCAAAATATAGCTACGTATACTCAGAAAATGTACACATACCCTGGGGTCCTATTGCAATAAATAGCTTTAGAGTAAAATAAATTCAAATTTGATATTATTGATTTAATATCCAAAGTGTGTTCATGCTTGAAAAATGTGGCAAATATAAAATTCAAGCTCTATATAAAGTCATTTACTTGTAAGCTAATCAATCACACAAAGAAATGCCAAGTCTCAGATACATGAAATCTAAAACACAAAATATTAATTGACCAGATGAAAAAGATTTTGATGTAAAGATACAACATTCTCAAGAAGACCAATAGTCTACTCCACCAGCCTAGAAAAGATGGTGAAGAAAAATGCTAAAGATTCCCCCAAAAACGTCTGAGGAGCCTTTATCTGATAGAAGTGTGGAAGTAAGAAGTGGTTGGGTTGTATAGGTGGTCTCTAGCAAGTTTTAATTAAATCGAGTAATAAAAAAGCACTGCCCTTTATGGTGAGAAAGAACTCATAAAATTTTTGTACAAATGCCAGGTAATGTTTGCCTTAGTGTCCATGAGGGGTTTCGTTTTTGCTGTTTTCAGCTCTATAAAAGTTCCACCTAAAAAAATAATGAATATCCTAGTCTTCCTTAAATGTTTTTGTGAATCAAAGCTACTTCACAATTCTGTCCACGGTAATTTTGGTAAACTAAATCTATTATATAGCAAAAAAAAAGAAAAGTAGGTAATTTAAAAAAATCATACTATCTAGTTACTTTTTCCTTGAAATGAGCCACATTAAAACTTCAGTTGATTAGGGATATTCTAATCAACATTCTCTTTCATGAATGAGACACTCTAAGAAATTTGCTTGTTTTGTCTGTCCCTTCAAACATTCTTCCATATCTTCAGCCAAATAGGTCCTTCACTAGACATCTGAGTTATTTCTCTGAAACACAAATTTGTCATGTTGCTCTCTCACATAAAAATATTTTCTGGATCCTTATAACTCTAGGCCAAAGTCTTACTCGCCTACCTCTTCTCGATGTTATCATCACCTAGAATTATTTACAGTTCTCCACTTGTTCTCTTTCACTCAGCCTGTTACTTGTATATAAATAACTCTCTACGAAATGCAATGGGCTCCTGTTGTCCATTGGTATCCTTCTGTTTGTAAACTGTGAAATAAAGTGAAGAGCAAAAGTTTTGGAATTAAGAATTAAAGTCCCAATTTTCTAGAAGTGACCTTGAGGAAAAATTTAATATATCTTAGTCTTACTATTTTCATTGATAAAATGCTGATAAATATTACCTTATAAGATTGTGGAGATTGATGATTAATGTATTTAATGCATCAAGGTATGCTCAGTTCAGTTCAGTCCAGTCACTCCGTTGTGTCCAACTTTTGCGAGCCCATGGACTGTGGCATGCCAGCCTTCCCTGTCCATCACCAATTCCCAGAGTCTACTCAAACTCATGTCCATCACGTCAGTGATGACATCCAACCGTCTCATCCTCTGTCATCCCCTTCTCCTCCTGCCTTCAATCTTTCCCAGCATCAGGATCTTTTCCAATGAGTCAATTCTCCACATCAGATACCCAAAGTACTGGTTTCACCTTCAGCATC
This sequence comes from Bison bison bison, assembly GCF_000754665.1. Lineage (NCBI taxonomy): Eukaryota > Metazoa > Chordata > Mammalia > Artiodactyla > Bovidae > Bison > Bison bison. Next base: position 133,759 of record NW_011494711.1, on the reverse strand, counting down.
AGTCCTTCCAATGAATATTTAGGACTGATTTCCTTTAGGATGGACTGGTTGGATCTCCTTTCAGTCCAAGGGACTCTCAAGAGTCTTCAACAACACAGTTCAAAAGCATCAATTCTTCTGTACTCAACTTTCTTTATAGTCCAACTCTCACATCCATACATGAATACTGGAAAAACCATAGCTTTGATTAGATAGACCTTTGTTGGCAAAGAAATGTCTCTGCATTTTAATATGCTATCTAAGTTGGTCATGGCTGTTCTTCAAAGGAGCAAGCATCTTTTAATTTCATAGCTGAAGTCCCCATCTGCAGTGGTTTTGGGGTCCCCAGAAATGAAGTCTGTCACCATTTTCATTGTTTCCCCATCTATTTGCCATGAAACAATGGGACTGGATGCCATGATCTTAATTTTCTGAATGTTGAGCCTTAAGCCAACTTTTTCACTCTCCTCTCTCACTTTCATCAAGAGACTCTCTGCATATCTGAGGTTATTGATATTTTTCCCAGCAATCTTGATTCCAGCTTGTGCTTCATTCAGCCCGGCATGTCACATGATGTAATCTGCATATAGATTAAATAAGCAGTTTGACAATATACAGCCTTGACATACCCTTTATCTATTTGGAAACAGTCTGTTGTTCCATGTCCAGTTGTAACTGTTGCTTCTTGACCTGCATACAGATTTCTCAGGAGGGAGGTCAGGTGGTCTGGTGTTTCCATCTCTTTAAGAATTTTCCAGTTCGTTGTGATCTACACAGTCAAAGGCTTTGGCATAGTCAATAAAGCAGAAATAGATTTTTTCTGGAACTCTCCTGCTTTTTTCATGATCCATTGGATGTTGGCAATTTCATCTCTGGTTCCTCTGCCTTTTCTGGATCCAGCTTGAACATCTGGAAGTTGATGGTTCACGTACTGTTGAAGCCTGGCTTGGAAAATTTTGAGTATTACTTTGCTAACATGTGGGATGAGTGCAATTGTGTGGTAGTTTGAGCATTCTTTGGCATTGCTTTTCTTTGTGATTAGAATGAAAACTGTCCTGTGGCCACTGCTGAATTTCCCAGATTCGCTGGGATATAGAGAACAGCACTTTCACAGCATCATCTTTTAGGATTTGAAATAACTCAAGTGGAATTCCATCACCTCCACTAGCTTTGTTCATTGTGATGCTTCCTAAGGCCCACTTGATTTCACATTCCAGGATGTCTGGCTCTAGGTGAGTGATCACACCATCGTGATTATCTTGGTCATAAGATCTTTTTTGTACAGTTCTTCTGTGTATTCTTGCCCTCTCTTCTTAATATCTTCTGCTTCTGTTAAGTCCCTACCATTTCTGTCCTTTATTGAGCCCATCTTTGCATGAAATGTTCCCTTGGTATCTCTAATTTTCTTAAAGAGATCTCTAGTCTTTCCCATTCTATTGTTTTCCTCTATTTCTTTACATTGAGGAAGGCTTTCTTATCTCTCCTTTCTATTCTTTGAAACTCTGCATTCAAATGGGTATATATTTCTTTTTCTCCTTTGCCTTTTGCTTCTCTTCTTTTCATACTATTTGTAAGGCCTCCTCAGACAACCTTTTTACCTTTTTGCATTTCTTTTTCTTTGGAGTGGTCTTGAACATCTGCCTCCTGTGCAATGTCACAAATCTCCATCCATAGTTCTTCAGGCACTCTGTCTACCAGATCTAATCCCTTGAATCTATTTCTCACTACCACTGTATAATCGTAAGTGATTTGATTTAGGTCATACTTGAATGGTCTAGTGGTTTTCCCTACTTCCTTCAATTTCAGTCTGAATTTGGCAATAAGGAGTTCGTGATCTGAGCCACAGTCAGTTCTTGGTCTTATTTTTGCTGCCTGCATCTTAAACTTAGTATATGCTCAATAAATATTAGCTATTATTATTTTAATCATAAAAATGAAAGCCCCTCTGTAAATATTTCCCTGATTCACCCATGCAAAGTTAGATACTCCCAATAGCCTATCAGTGTTCCATTAGCAAGTTATAGAAATTATTACTATGGAATTGGAATTTATTGTAACTTTTGCATGCTCTTCTCTTTTTACTTTGAAGCAAGTTTCTAGATCTGTAGAAATATTTAAATGATTTTCCCCTCCTTCCATTCTACCTTTGCCATAACTCTATTAGTTAAATCTTTACATAATAGTCATAATTATCTTGTACATTTGTTTGCCTCAAATTAAGGACTTTGAAGGAAAAGTTTATGGCAGAGGTTGGTGATTGGGAGCCTAACCCTCTTCCTCTTATTCCTTGTCATAAAGCTAGACTGAGTTTTCCAGTCTCACCTACAGTTAAGTGTGGCTCCAGGAATAGGTTCCAGTTAACCCAGTTAACCCAGTTAACCCACTTTGAGCAGAGAAGGCGATGGCACCCACTCCAGTACTCTTGCCTGGAAAATCCCATGGATGGAGGAGCCTGGTGGGCTGCATTCCATGGGGTCATGAAATGACTGAGCACACACGACTGAGCGGACTTCACTTTCACTTTCATGCACTGGAGAAGGAAATGGCAGCCCACTCCAGTATTCTTGCCTGGAGAATCCCAGGGACAGGGAAGCCTGGTGGGCCGTTGTCTATAGGGTCACACAGAGTTGGACACGACTGAAGCAACTTAGCAGTAGTAGTAGTAACCCACTTTGAGCTGGATCAGTGCATTCAGGCCTGGTTCAAAGAAACGACTTATGCATTACATACATACTCCTGTCATTCCAGCATGTTGCAAATAAGCAGAACTCTAGAACATCATGTTAAATACAGCTCCCAGGGATCAGAAATGGAGGGATTCAGGGTCCCTGCATCACTACTTGGAGGCGAGATACTTACAAATCAGGGACAATCTATTAAGGACTCCAGGTTGTAAATATTTTCAGTTTTGTGCGCCTTATGGTCTTTGTTGCAACTACTTTGTCGTTGTAGAGCAAAAGCAGCTAAAGACAATTCATAAATGAATGACTGTGTTCCATTAAACCTTTATTTATGGCACTGAAATTTGAATTTTATATTACTTCCACGTATTATGAAATAGTATTCTTGCTTTGGTGTTTTCCAATTATTTAAAAAAGAAATAACCATTCTTAGCTCAAGGGGCTTAAAACCCAGGTAGGAACCCTTGGGCTGTAATGGGCCCATTCCTGTTAGGCCACTGAAACTTCAGAGCTTACTATTTACAAAAATAGTTAAGTTACAAATATAAGAGTGGTAATTCATTCATTTGTGTATTCCCAGGAAAAAATATGGCACATAGTAGGTAATCAGTACATTGTATAATCAATGAATTAATAAATGAATGGGTGAGTCTAACTTGACTCCACTTTTGTCTTTGGAAATCATTTAGGGCAGAACATACAACTAAACAAATTGGCATAAATCCCACAGTTTCTCAACATTATGCTGTGTCAAGTACTCTCAATGTTTTACATAAGTATTTGAGAATAACAAAAATGTATTTAAACTTCAACGTATTTATGAAAAATGAGATTTAGATACATATAAAGGCCAAAGTACTGCATGAGTCAATATGAAAATGCTAATGATAAAAATTAGATTTTCCCATAATAACTAATGCACTAAGATAATATTACAATAAAAATTCATTGTCAGTGTTGATTTTAACATTATCTTAGAATCAAAAGCTTGAGAGAAAGTAAGGTTTAGTTAGGATTATTTTCTCTCATCTCATCTTGGCTCTTTCTTTGCAGCACTTATCTTCATTGTAAAACACTCATTATTTGTTTTGTTACTTATTTAATGCATTCTTTCCCAATTAAATTTTAAGCTATTTGGTGGCAAGACCTTGTCTATTTTACTCCTGTGTTCTCATCAATTAACCCAGTTCTTGGCACCTATGAGACATTAAGTACATATTTGTGAGGTGAATGGATAAACCACACATATGATTCCATTTAATTAAATAAAAGACAATAGTTGGAAGACTATTATGAGTGTACTTTACTTGGCATAGTGCCAAGGAACTCCAAAAAGAAAATAGATATCTTCCAATTCAGAAATAAAATCCCTAAGTTAAAAATAAAAAATTGTCATTATGAACAAAATGGTCCTTACATCTTTCTAGTAAAGAAGAAATGGAATTTGTGAGAAGCAACTGTGTGTGTGTGTGTGAGCGTGTATGTGCACACACACTCAATTGTGTCTGACTCTTTGCAACCCCATGGACTATAGCCCGCCAGGCTCCTCTGTCCATGGAGTTTTCCAGGTAGGATACTGGAGTGCATTGCCATTTCCTTCTCCAGGGGATCTGACCTAGGGATCAAACTCATGTCTCTTGTGTCTCCTGCATTGGCAGGTGAGTTCTTTACCAGCTGAGCCATCGAGGAAGCTCAAAAAATAACTATGCCCTTTTCATTATAAATAAGAGAAAGAAAAACAGCTGTTAATGAACTCACCTGAAGGAAGTGTGAAGCCTTATAACAAATGTAGTGGTCACAGTTGAGTTTGCTCCCTGTTAAGCATGCCAGGGCAATAGAACACATCAGAGGAACTTCAAAAGCCTGAATCACCTAAGCAGGTTGGCAAAGAATGTCATTTTTAATCACCTTAGGTCGTTTTATGAGCCTGGAATGCTCTCAAGCATCAGGCAATTCCCTAAGCTTAATTCAGGTACATATAGTTCCAAGCTCATAAGGTTTTAGACTTGGTGTCATAGAATCAGAACAGAAAATGAAAATACTGCCATATAAACAGAGCTAGTGTTTCAGCCACACATCTCCCTTTTAGGAGAGTATATGGGATGTAGAGAGGAGAACAATTCTCAGATATATAGCCCACCTAGGTAAAGCACTTTCAAATGTACTTCATTTATTTATTTTAGGCCATTTTTGGCTCAAAATTATGCAAAATTACTGTCTCTAGTTTCATTCTGCTCTTTTGAAATACTCCAGATTTTGTGCTAAGAGTTTAAAGCCACAGCAAAGAGCTAGGCCAAGAGGGAAAGCTTTTGAAGAGTTCTCACAGCTGTGAAAACACAGGCCTCAGGCTGTGTGTAGAGTTACTTCAAACAGCTGCTTCAGGTGACTAAACACCTTGAGTCTCATTCATCAAGTGTTGTTTATACTGGCTGACAGACCAGACTTGGAGAATTAACTCAGAGAAAAAAGATGTACTACATACCAAGTATGGGAAAGGAACCTCAGTTCTTTAAATCTGAAGCAAAGAAAAAAAATAATAACGAGTAATTTAAAACCAAGCAGAACAGGAATTATTTTATTTTATATTAATACTCCTTGTGATATCCTTTGCATCTTTACAATCAAAGGGGAAATAAAACCAATGGTTTGCCACTTTTTGATTCTGCAAATAAAACTGAGGAGGAGAGTCCTACACACTGGGAAACACCTTAAATATATGGCCACAAAACTTCTCACTAATTATCAGTGAGCACAATATTGAAAGAGTAGGTAGAAATAATGCATTTTCATTATTTTTAAAAAGGAAAATATGGCTTTCTTCTTGCCTATGTTCACTGCTTTACCGTATACATTGTCTCATGAAAACTTGGCCATAGGGTTCATCACCCAGTATTAAAATATTCTTTCATCTGATCTAGTCAAAAAGGTGACATGATAATATATTTTAAACCATGTAACTATTTGCATGGATCAAAAGAAGAATGAAATAAAATGACATGAGTTGGTGTCAGGCAAAGTGTTACTAGTTAAGTAAGCTTTAAATATTGAAAGCCAGTTTTAATATTTCCTTTTAATCTAGAAATATGTCACTTGGTAATTCTTTCTTTATAACATCAGGTGGTTATGAACAACATCTACCATGGCTCCATTTGGCACTAAGCTGGAAATTCTAGCCTAGCCTCTCTTTTGTCATGACCAATGTTGTTGACTGTCTCTTCTACTGGCAATTAGTCTGTCATTTATACCATGGCAGGTTGCAAAAGTTAGACCTCTTTTTCAGTCCCCCATTTACTAGTTTAAAAGTGATATTTAAATATTGTCTCTATTTTTCTGATTTTTAGTTCAAAAATGACTTTCAATTTTTTAAATCAATGTGCTTTAAAGCATTTCTTTAGCTTTACTGTACACAGAAAGGATCTGAGGAAAGGCAGATTCTGATTCACTATATCTAGGGAGGGCCTGAGATTCTGAATTTTTATAAGCTCTCCTGTGAATACACAAGCAAGGACCACACCCTGAATACTTAAGAAACATCAACAACCTTGGACATGCAGATGATACCACCATAGTGGCAGAAAGTGAAGAGAACTAAAAAGCCTCTTGATAAGAGTAAAAAGGCTAGAGTGAAAAAGATGGCTTAAAACTTATTCAAAAAATAAAGATCATGGCATCTACTCCCATCACTTCATGGCAAATAGAAGGGGGGAAAGTGAAAAACTGAGACAGATTTCATTTTCTTCGGCTCCAAAATCACTGTGGATGGTGACTGCAGCCATGAAATTAGAAGATGCTTGCTCGTTGGAAGAAAAATTATAACAAACCTAGACAGCATGTTAAAAAGCAGAGACATCACTTTGCTGACAAAGGTCTGTATAGTCAAAGCTATGGTTTTTCCAGTAGTCATGTATGGATGTGAGAACTGGACCATAAAGAAGGCTGAGCACCAAAGAACTGATGCTTTCAAACTGTGGTGCTGGAGAAGATTCTTTAGAGTCCCTTGGACAGCAAGGAGATCAAACCAGTTAATCCTAAAGGAAATCAACCCTGAACATTCCTTGGAAGGACTGATGCTGAAGCTGAAGCTCCAATCCTTTGGCCACCTGATGCAAAGAGCTGACTCACTGGAAAATATTCTTCTACTGGGAAAGATTGAGGGCAGGAGGAGAAGGGGGCAGCAGAGGATGAGATGGTTAGATAGCATCACCAATTCTATAGACGTGAATTTGAGCAAACAAACAACAAAGTCAAGAACTACAGAGCAAAAGAAGGTAGGGAAAGCATAAAAAGGGAACATTTACTGAAAATCTACCAATCTACAAATAGAATCCTTTGAGGCAGCCATTGCATCCATTTTATAGATGAAGACATGAGTCCCCATAGGATTAATGAATTATTTATGTAAATATAGGTAATAACTATCAGAGATTTAAATCTAGTACCAGCTAACTTTAAAATCTGTCTGTCTGTCTATCTACCATTGACCTGTCTCTTAAAAATCTGATAAAGGACAATGTAGGTGTTAAAGAAGTAGTTGATATTAACACTGCACTAAGAAAAACTGAGAAATCAAGTAATATTCGGATTTTGAGCAGGGTAACAGAAAGTCAATTTGAGAAGTGTAGTAGGAAATAAAGGTGATCAGGGAATAAGTGATGAGAAGTAGGAAATGGGTGCTGAATGGTAAATGTTCTGCAAAATGGATAACACACACTGGTTACTGAAAATTAATTATATAAGGTATGGTACTGGCTTTTCAGATCTGGGCCATTAGGTATGTTCCCATTTAATCTCAGCTGCTTTATATAAAATATCAGACCAGTCCATTCAAATTATTGAGTACTTATTATCCACCAGTTACTGTATCAGAGACTGAGTTAATGAAACTTTATATGGTTCATCAAAATATATTTGCAAGAAAAAATGGTTGGCAAAGAGATTCTTGATGATATTAAAACAGCTTCACAATGAATGCTTAAATTAATTGAATCATTCTTACAGATCAGTTTAAAGATAAGAGTGTTTCAGAATTACAAAAATACCATATTTCTCTTGCCACTGTCTTGTGAGACAAAGACATAAGTGTTTTATGTACAATACAGAAATACGATTTGTAGGATTAAATTGTAAAGAGAAAGCCATGTATATTTAAGAATGACCTAGACACCCTACATGAAATTTGTCTCCAGGGACATATCTCTTTCTGCCCAGTTACAGATATGAGTAAGTCAATAAAGCACCACAATAATCAGAGTTAATCAGCTTTGATGATTTCACCATATAAAGGTGGGGGTAGCACAGGACACCAAAACCAGACAGACACTTAAACTACTCCTCATTAAGCCATCTCAGGAAATGGCAACACTGCTGAATAGAGAATGCTAGTAGAGGGGTGCTTGCTGCCGCTACCGTGTGAGGCCAGTGGGGCCACCTGCCCGAGATGGCCTCTGCATTTCTGTGCTTGTAACATACACAGTAGCCCATATACTTTGGTTCTCTTTGCCAGATGGCAGAAAAATAAAATACAAATCTGAACTGTACTATATCTAATTTCTTTTAAATAGCTCAGCTGGAATTCCATCACCTTAACTCAATGGACATGAGGTTGAGCAAGCTCTGGGAGATGGTGAAGGACAGGGAAGCCTGGCGTGCTGCTGTCCATGGGGTTGCAAAGAGTTGGACACAACTGAGCAACTGAACAACAAATATCTAATTTACTTCTTTAAGGTATGGGTTTCTCCTCTAGAAAAATGAGACTTGTTTTACAAAGTTAAAAAATAACCTTAAAATGAGGATATTCACAAAAATCCTCCTGAGGAGAGTTCCTGAGGATCAGAGGGTACTCAGCCATCATCCACTTTAGTGTACATTAAAAATATGTATACATATATATATATACTTAAGTATAGTTGAGTTACAATGTTGTGTTAGTTTCAGGTGTAGAGCAAAGTGATTCAGTTAGATAAATATATGTATATATATATATTTTTTTCCCGATTCTTTTCCATTATAGGTTACTAGAAAATATTGAGTCTAGTTCCCCAGGCTATATAATAGGTCCATTTTGGTTATCTATATTATATATAGAAGTACGCATATGTTGATTCTAGTCTCCAAATTTACTCCCCTACTTTCTCCTTTGGTAGCCGAAAGTTTGTTTTCTATTTTTGTTTTGTATATAGGTTCATTTGTATCACTTTTTAGATTCCACATATAAGCAATATCAGGGTATTTCTCTTTCTGAGTTACTTAGTATGATCATCTCCAGGTCCATCCATGTTGCTGCAAATTGCCTAATTTCATTCCTTTTTAAGGTTGAGTAGTATTTCAATGTGTATACACATTTACCACATTTATGCATTCATCTATCAAAGGACATTTAAGTGGCTTCCATGCCTTGGATGTTGTAAATAGCGCTGCAGTGAACATTGGGGTACATCTATCTTTTTGAATTTGGTTTTCTCTAGAAAGATCCCCAGGAATGGGACTGTAGGATCATTTGGTAGCTCATTCTTTTTACCCTTGTTTCAGTTCAACACAGGATTTTCTTTCTGCTTTCCTAACCTTTATATGTGTGTCAGGAGGCAAATTTGAAGCCATGTATTCTTCTCCTCTCCTACTTAAATTCTTACCAAAAGTTAATTTGCTTGTAGAATTTATATTCCACAAGAGAGTAAGTCTCAAGAGAAGCTGTTACGATTACCTGCCATTGAAAATTTCAGGAATTATAGAATAAATAAAGTTAGGAAGGGATATTTCTGAGGGGAGGGAGGGTGTGTTTACATGACTCCTCCACCTAAAAACAACTGCTTAAATCGTATGAAAATTTGTACTCAAATCTGCATGCCTACTTTTATTTTATGGCATTTCTTTTCTTTGTTTCATTCTCCCTATGTACATTTTCGTCTGCCTGTGTATCTAAGAATGCCCTGAGTATACCACTGAGTAAATCTTCAAGACTGCTTTGAGTATCCTGTAGTCACTGCTTCACAGACAGACTGGCAGCCAGTAGCTTACATGTGCTTCTGATTATGTTAATGAATTAGAGGTCAGGCCCTTTGACTCTTCAGTTAAAGCAATCTGAATCCAGTTAAAGGTAAAATTAAACTAGAAAGAGTTTTGGTTACCTCATAATCTCACCAAAAATAGCTAGTTTAATATGTAGAGAAATCTGGCATAAATGAGAGTCTCTTCTTTGATCTATGCACAACAAAGCTAGAAAATATAATTTCCTCAACTCTAAGAATGATAATAAAATATATATTTTACTCACTGAAGCAAATGCAATTACTCACATTTTCCACCTAATGCATGGTGGTAAATTCCATCACAACTTCACAAGGTGAAAATAGTCAAATATGGACAAACTTGGCTCCAAGTTTCAATCTGCTCCTTTGAAAATTTGGAAAGACAGCTGCCGAGTATTCTAGCCACCTCCTGTTAACATAGAGCAATAAAGCATGGGGTAGAATACTACTTCCCAGAATGGGTTTCTGGGATAAACGGGCTCTACTCACACACCAGGAAGTCAACACTGGGATTATTGGTGGCTCCCAGACTCAATGGAAATATTTTATTTGTGAATATGTATGAATTCAACATAACAGAGAAAAAGAAATAGAATAGAAAATATAGTTTTTAAAAGCCATAGCAACCAGTGATAAAACACTGGCCCCTCTCAATTCTCAGGGCCAAACCTACTTGTCCAAATCCATGAGCTATGGGAAGAGAAGAGGATCATAAGCATCTTAATTTCAGCCATGGGTTTGCAGGTTAAAACAGATGGGAAAGGCCATGTTCTTTAATAAAAGTCATTCTAGAAAGACTTGTCCCATGAGAAAAGAAATGATAAGGTATGGTATGGAAACAGAGATCCATATCCAACATAATATTTTCTTTCAAAGATCAGATTTAAAAAGACAAGGCAGATTAATTTTACTAATCATGAGGACTTGATAAAATATTGTACAACTGATTATTAATTCAAGTAGATTTGTGGTAAAATGTTATTAGTCAAGATTTATTAAGCATGGCAATGGCCTAAGCACTTTATATGTTTGAAATATTAATGCCCACACCTGATGAAGCAGTTCTATTATTATCTGCACTTCACAGATGAGAAACCTGGAGCAGAGAACTTAAGTAACTTTCCCCACAGCATATAACTGGTAGGAAGAGGAGCCATAGATACACCTAGGCTGATCCGAGTCCGCATTCTTAACCAGTGACCACACTCAACTCTAATTATTTCTTGAAACTGTGCTTTTTATATTACTACTACAGTAGAGGAGAATGAGATATTTAAATTAAATAAAATTAGATCCTGAAATTAGGTGCTGGTCTTGCTTTGACACTAACTAAATTTTGGTATCATTTAGGTTTCTATGAGCAGCTCACCAACTTATCACAAAAAATAGCAGACCCTCTGAAGTCAAGGGAATAGGGAAATGAGACTACCTAAGCATTTCCCAATTTACATTAAGACATGAGAAACTTACTGAAACTATAGTTGCCTTTATCCTGTGTCAACTTAGTTTGAACTACATTTCCAGAATTTCTTTTCCTAAAAGTGACTGAGTTGGCCACAAGAGAAATCTGTGTGAGATTTGCAAGGCAGAAGCAAAGAAACAGGCATATTTATGATTTAAGACATGAACAGGGAAGACCCTATTAGCATTCACTTAAGTAACTGTTTTTTCTCTCACCCGTCTTGTTGGTAGAGACAGCAGCCAGGCGTATTGGATTCCTTCCTTCAATATCCCAGAAACATGGGCAAAGCGCATGTGCAGAAAGGGTGGCGGCACACCCTGCAAATCACCTGCATCATTGATGCTGGAGGCAGAGAGAGACTGATGTGATTCGGGGGTGCGCTCACAGGTTCCAATTATTCCTTGGTCTGTCCTACTTGATTTCTTTCTGCCCTTTGCAGCTGATGCCTTTGCTGATACTAGACCCATCAGCAGATGCGGGTGTGGCAAGCTGATATGGACTACTCTTCCAGACTTGGGTAACAATCACTTTACAAAATTTCTGATTCTGTGTCACTCCTGATGGATCTTCTTTTATTGAACCCTGAGCAGTATACCAGTTGTTCCCTGTGGATTGGTCTTAGCCAACTTTTAGAATTTGCGGTTGCAGATGCCATCAGTGATGGCCTATTATGGGGAAAAAAGTCAAAGATCAGAAAAAGGTAACATTTCCTTAAAACTGGAGTGGGGAAAAAAGTACATTTGGGACAAAGAACATGCAATATACAAACAATTAAATAAAATATAGTATATAATATTTATCAAGTGAATTTTACTCCTCCCATCCTGTATCTAGTCATATGTCATATAATGTAAGCATGCCATCATGCTTCATGGCAACACAGCAACATGAAACTCCTGAAGTAGGAACTGTCTTGCTCATAGAAACATGGAGGTAACTCTGATGTTGTCAAGTCACTCAGTTGTGTCTGACTCTGAAACCCCATGGACTGCAGCAAAACAGGCTTCCCTATCCATCACCATCTTCCGAAGCTTGCTCAAACTCATGTCCATAGAGTCAGTGATGCCATCCAACCATCTCATCCTGTGTTATCCCCTTCTCCTTTTATCTTAAACTTGTCCCAGCACCAGGGTCTTTCTAATGAGTCCGCTCTTCTCATCAAGTGGCTGAAGTACCGGAGTTTCAGCATCAGTCTTACCACTGAATATTCAGGATTGATTTCCTTTACGATTGACTGCTTTGATCACCTTGCAGTCCAAGGGATTCTCAAGCATCTTATCCAACACCACAGTTCAAAAGTATCAATTCTTTGGCTCATCCCTCTTTATGGTCCAAATCTCACATCCATAACTGACTATAAGAAAACCATAGGTTTGACTATACAGACCTTTGTTGGCAAAGTAATGGCTCTGCTTTTTAATATGCTGGCTAGGTTGGTCATAGCTTTTCTTCCAAGGAGCAAGTGTCTTTTATTTCATGGCTACAGTTACCATCTGCAGTGATTTCAGAGCCCAAGAAAATAAAGTCTGTCACTGTTTCCACTGTTTTCCCATCTATTTGCCATGAAGTGATAGAACTAGATGTCATGATCTTCATTTTTTGAATGTTAAGCTTTAAGCCAGCTTTTTCACTCTCTTCTTTACTTTTATCAAGAGGCTCTTTAGTTCCTCTTCACTTTCTGCCATAAGGGTATGCCATGTGCATATCTGAGTCTATTGATAATTCTCCCAGCAATCTTGATTCAAGCTTGTGTTTCATCCAGCCCAGCGTTTTTCATGATGCACTCTGCATATAAGTTAAATAGGCGGGGCAACAATATACAGCTTTGATATACTCCTGTCCCAATTTGGAACCAGTCTGTTGTTCCATATCCAGTTTTAACTGTTGCTTCTTGACCTGCATACAGGTTTCTCAGGAGGTACATAAGGTGGTCAGGTAGTCCAATCTTTTTAAGAATTTTCCACAGTTTGTTCTGATCAACACATTCAAAGGCTTTAGTATAGTCAATGAAGCAGAAGTAGATGTTTCTCTGGAATTCTCTTGCTTTTTCTATGATCCAGCGAATGTTGGGAATTTGATCTCTACGTCCCCTGCCTTTCTAAATCCAGCTTGTACATTTAGAAGTTCTCAGTTCATGTAATAGGACCAATGCTGAAGGCTAGCTAGGAGAATTTTGAGCATTACTTTTCTAGTGTGTTAAATGAGTGCAATTGTACGGTAGTTTGAACATTCTTTGGTACTGCCTTTCTTTGGGAATGGACTGAAAACTGATCTTTTCTAGTCCTGTAGCCACTGCTGATCTTTCCAAGTTTGCTGGCATACTGAGTGTAGTACTTTAACAGCATCATCTTTTAGGATTTTAAATAGCTTAGCTGGGATTCCATTACCTCCACTAGCTTTATTCATGGTGATACTTCCTAAGGCCCACTTGACTTCACATTCCAGGATGTCTGGCTCCAGGTGAGTGATCACACCATCGTGGTTATCTGGGTCATGAAGATCTTTTTTGTATAGTTCTTCTGTGTATTCTTGCCCCCTCTTCTTAATATCTTCTGCTTCTGTTAGGTCCATACCATTTCTGTCCTTTACTGTGTCCATCTTTGCATGAAATTTTCCCCTGGTATCTCTAATTTTCTTGAAGAGATCTCTAGTCTTTCCCATTCTATTGTTTTCCTATATTTCTTTGCATTGTTCACTTAGGAAGGCTTTCTTATCTCTCCTTGCTATTCTTGGAACTCTGCACTCAGATGGGTATATCTTTCCTTTTCTCCTTTTCTCCTTTGCCTTTTATTTCTCTTTTTTCTCAGCTGTTTGTAAGACCTCCTCAGACAACCATTTTGCCTTTTTGCATTTCTTTTTCTTGGGGGTGGTTTTGATCACTGCCTCCTGTACAATGTTTCGAACCTCTGTCCATTGTTTTTCAGGCACTCTGTGTATCAGATCTAATCCCATGAATCTATTTGTCACTTCTCCTGTATAATAATAAGGGTCATATGTGAATGGCCCAATGGTTTTCCCTACTTTCTTCATTTAAGTCTGAATTTTGCAATAAGGAGTTCATGATCTGAGCCACAGTCAGCTCCTGGTCTCCCCCATGCAAACACCCCCCAACCCCCCACCGTCCCGCTCGACTACATAGATAACTCAGTATAGCATTTATTCAGTGATTTTTACTTCGCTGCAGACCTGGCCTCCACATGAGTATAACTACATAATGAATAATGGCAGCAATAAATTGAATTTGATGTCATCAAACTAGCTAAATTCCATCTGAAGTGACCCTTAATAAAAATTAAATTTTCTCTACCACCATCTAAACACCACCTACCCACAAAAAATGAACAAAGACAGCCTAGGGCATTTGTGTCCATACTAGCTGCCAGAATCAAACTACATGTAATGACTAATACTAGTTGGGAAGAAAAAAACCTTCAAAGAGTTAAGAAACTTAATGAATTAAGCACATTCAACTCTGAAAGGTAAAAGGAAATCCACAGCAAATTTAAGTACATCTAGGTTAGCCATCAGAGAAAGCAATGGCACCCCACTCCAGTACTCTTGCCTGGAAAATCCCACGGACGGAGGAGCCTGGAAGGCTGCAGTCCATGGGGTCGCTACGAGTCAGACACGACTGAGCGACTTCCCTTTCACTTTTCACTTTCATGCATTGGAGAAGGAAATGGCAACCCACTCCAGTGTTCTTGCCTGGAGAATCCCAAGGACGGGGGAGCCTGGTGGGCTTCTGACTATGGGGTCGCACAGAGTCGGACACGACTGAAGCGACTTAGCAGCAGCGGTGGCAGGTTAGCCATATCTGCTTCCCTGGTGGCTCAGACGGTAAATATGGCTTGGTTTTCTCTGGACACCCAGGTCTATACTTGATTTACCAGAGAAAACATTTACAAACTTCTCTTTCATTCTCAAATATATCACAGTTTTGACAAAAATTATCTTTTACCCTAGTTTCAAGCCAATCGCATGGAGAGTGAAAATCAGGTGAAATAATAAAAGTAACTAACATGTATTGAGTCCTAGTATATGATAGGTATTGTCCTATGAAATTTAGCATATTCCTTATTTAGTCTTAGCAAAGCCCTCCACCATGAGGAAAGTATCATTAGCACTCTCTTTGTTAAGATGCCTGAGTCACATGGAAATAAGCAACTCATCAAAGCCCACGTGTTTTTTTTTTAACCACTAATCATTTCTTTATTATTATTATTATTATTATTATTTTTAAGGCCTTTGCTGTTATGACAAACTACAATAAGAAGTACAGGGGATGGAAATCTCCTAGGTCTGCATAAAGATGATCTCTCCAGTTTCTGCCCCTCCAAAGGCTTCAGTTTCCCCATACATTTGCTACTGTTCTACAACAAACATTTGATGGTTGATTTTATGTGTCAACCTGGCCAGGCTATGGTGCCCAGTTATTGGGTTACACACTACATGTTGCTCTGAAGGTATTTTGTAGATGTGATTTCAGTTGACTTTCAGTGAAGGAGATTATAGTCCATAAGTAGTTCCTTACACTGAATAAGGGTAGGCCTTGTTCAATCCTTTGAAGACCTTAAGAGCAAAACCTGAGATTTCCCAGATAAAAAGGAATTTGGCCTCAGGATCATACCACAGACATCCTGCCTGAGTCTCCATTTTTCTGGACTGCCCTATAGACTTGGTGAAGACTGACTTCAGTTCTTGCCCGAGTTTCTAGCCAGTGCATCTGCTTTACAGATTTTGGATGTGCTGGCCTCCACAACTGTGTAAACCAATATCTCTTGAAAATATCTCTTTCACTTTCACATCAGGAGCAATACTACTCTTTTTCCCACTTTACAGGTGAGAAAACTGAGATGTTAAAGATACTGAGTAACTTAGTCAATGTTGCATAGTTACACAGTGATAAAGTGTAATGTTTACCCAAACCTATCTGACCTCAGAGATGTCATCAGTTCAGTTCAGTCACTCAGTCATGTCTGACTCTTTGCGACCCCATGGACTGCAGCATTTCAGGCTTCCCTGTCCATTACCAACTCCCAGAGCCTACTCAGACTCATGTCCATCATGTTGGTGATGCCATCCAACCATCTCATCCTCTGTCATCCCCCTTCTCCTCCTACCTTCAATCTTTCCCAGAATCAGGGTCTGTTACAGTGAGTCAGTTCTTCGCATCAGGTGGCCAAAGTATTGGAATTTCAGCTTCAGCATCAGTCCTTCCAATGAATATTCAGGACTGATTTCCTTTAGGATGGACTGGTTGGATCTCCTTGCAGTCCAAGGGACTCTAAGAGTCTTCTCCAACACCACAGTTCAAAAGTATCAATTCTTCAGTGCTCAGCTTTCTTTATAGTCCAACTCTCACATCCATACATGGCTACTGCCATGCTTAGTCACTAAATTATCTGCAACCAACCCCCAAAAGTCAACAAAACAGGGTGAGAAAAGTTATAACTTGAAGTCAAGGCTCCTAAACTTTAAGTCAAGTTTTAAAATCTACCAACAAAATGCTCTTGAATTCCGTCTTTATGCTCCAAAATTTCTGTCTATAATAGAGTAAAAAAGATGCCAGTAACTTTGATATAAAGATAACAATATGTCAATACATAAAACTTTAAGCATTGTTTAAATTTTATTTTCTAGGTAAGCATTGTATCCTGGACTCTTTCTCCCACTGACCACAAATGGCCTAGGATATTGAACATTAAAATAACTCTTGCCTCAGAAGTCCTAGAACATAGCACCCAGTGTCCACACAATCCATTTTAATTCATTGACATTAAGACAAAGAACACCAGAACATTTTATCAGCATAGAGCTTTTGACGCAGCACTGATTCTTTTCTTAACCCTTTAAATCAGTATGTATGTGTGCAAGTACATATCCAGTTAACATTTTAAAAAGGTAAACATTGAGGATTTTAATTTGTAAAAAGGAAATAAGTAAAAATAGTATGAAATAAGTAAATCAATTAAAGTGAAAAAAAAAAACCTGAAAAAGCAATAAATATTAAAAGGTTGATAAAATGT
Source organism: Bison bison bison (assembly GCF_000754665.1). NCBI lineage: Eukaryota > Metazoa > Chordata > Mammalia > Artiodactyla > Bovidae > Bison > Bison bison. Next base: position 116,586 of record NW_011494711.1, on the reverse strand, counting down.
TAGTGTTTGATGAAACAAAATGCCAATTAAAAATCAAAAAGAACACTATGTCAGACATTTTAACACAGCAGAGAAATGAGAAATCTTAACAAAATCAGAAAAAAAAAGCCTCCTTAAAGAAGAAATTTGCCAAATGTTGTTTTAAAAAATCTTTCATGATGTACTTACTTTATTCAGAATATTTCAAGTTCATGTGAAAGTCAATGTTCACGATACTGCATTTTCATTATTCTTAAAGATGTAATAGTTTCTTTACTTAAATAGTTCAAAGTATTTTTCTTTAAATGAGCAGCAGCAACAGACGTAAGGTGTGTTTATACTCAGCAGGAGGAAAGGTAAAAATCCAAAAGCAAGAATGACCATAGGAGAAATGGTCAAAAACATCAAAGAAAAAAAAACATAGAGGAAGCCAAAACAATGAGGAGAAGGCAATTTATTTTAGCAATATGGTGAACTGAGAAGAAAAAAATGGACAGTCTAATACGGCAACTTGCAAAGACAGATCCAAGTGAGTTTATTGGGTCATTTTATGTGTAAGTCAAATCGTAACTAGTAAGTTAAAGCACTGAAATCCATTTGGTATATTGTGTATGTTAAATGAAATTGCTTTGCTTCCCTAGGGTCAAGATACTTGGGAGAAGATCAGGTAAATGGCTACATATACCAAAGGGGTTGTTAATTTTTTTATTGGTACATTGAGCCAACGTAGCTAATTCTACAAATTCAGACTCCAGACCCCCTCAATGTATCCTCATTCACTGATGTTAATAGGTAAAGGGTCTGTAAGAGAGACAGATGAGAGTTAAGCTGGGAAAGAAAATTCAGCTGTCTGTCTTTGTTCTCAGGACGGGAGAGAATGATATACTAACTAGTTTCCTCAGCTCATTCTGTAGTCATGTTTTTCAGACCTTAGCTCTTTCCTCCCTTTTCTACTACAAAGAGAGCATATGGCACCACAGCCTTGCACACAGAAAAGGAAACATGGTAGTAAATTATCTTAAATACACCTGAACTTACGATGTCCAGAGTCAAGCTTCCCCTAAAAGGATTTGTTTTTCACATAATTCTAGATTCATTTTGCCATTTGAAAGTTTATTTTGGCTAGAGTCAAAATTTAATTTGTTCTTCAAAGAAACATAACAATGGACATACAAAGAGGAAGCCTTTGTTCACTCCCTGGGAGTTCTGAAAGGTAATAATTATAAAATGATAAGATTCTAAATGAAAATGTCACTTGGAAAGGCTGAGGTTGACAGCAGCACAGACCTATGTGAAAGGAAAAAAGTCACATTATATTCATGAACATAAATATAACCAGATGATGTAATTTTACATCTTTTGATGATTTATTATATAAGTGTTTCATACGTTTGAAATAAAATCTTTTCTAAAAATAAATGTTCATTAGAAGTCACAGAAAATCCTTCTTTTGAAGAATAGTCCTTATGAGCTAATATTATTGTTAAGAGAATTAATAGTAGATTGATAAAATAGCATAAACTAAAGAAAATTGATACACACATACACATATTGATTCAGAGAATAAGGCGTTATGACAGATACTTTTACATATTTCCAGTCATGTCATTCAGTCTGTATTGAACAGACCTGATAGCCACTGCATTATGGTTTCACTTGTTCCTCAGAAAGACACACACACACACACACACACACACATCACATACACACACATACACAACCACCACCATAATGACAGCAACTTTGGAATTAAAAAAAAAAATCAAATGTCTGTTTTATAATTATACACACTGATTAGAAATCAGAAACCAGCTTTGACCAAAGAATATGGCCTGAGGGTCATTATTCACAAGGAGTTTCTATGATATTTTCCGTGTGTGGTGAAGTTAGGCAGGGTTCAGGAGAATGACTAACTTATCAAGACACGTTTCAGTTTTACCTTTCTAGGTTTCTAAAATGTGTTATATGTTAGAGTCATATGTTAGAAAACTGGATGGTACATTCATCTACACATATGAATAGATGCACACATGTGGGTGCATACACAGATGTGTCTTAGCAACCAAACTGGTCAGTTCCCTGGACATACGAACCTCCACCAAAACTCTACTAAAGGATTTCTGTATGTTTCACAGAGTGCTAATCTGATGTGGAAGCAGCAGCACGGCTGGTTTCCTAATACTGTCACTGTTTTTTGAGTTGTCACTTGATATCTCTGCATGAAATAACTGACACAGGGATGTTTCTTCCAGTCTGATTAGTGGATAGATTTCCTTATACCACAGAGAGACTCACGTCTCTGTATATTTCTATTGTTTCCCTCATCTGTATACACAGCCTTGACAAATCAAGTGTATATGTCACCGGCTCCATTTTGTCTGTGGCCCTCGGCTTTAATCAAACCCCTCAAACATGAGAGTTCCAGTTAACATTTATTGAAATTCAGTTCAGTTCAGTCATTCAGTCATGTCTGACTCTTTGCGACACCATAGACTGCAGCATGCCAGGCTTCCCTGTCCATTACCAACTCTCAGAATCTACTCAAACTCATGTCCATTGAGTCAGTGATGTTGTCTAGCCATCTCATCCTCTGTTGTCCCCTTCTCCTCACACCTTTAATCTTTCCCAGCATCAGGGTCTTTTCCAGTGAGTCGGGTTTTCACATCAAGTGGCCAAAGTATTGGAGTTTCAGCTTTAGCATCAGTCTTTCCAATGAATATTCAGGACCCATTTTCTTTAGGATGTACTGGTTGGATCTCCTTGCGTCCAAGGGACTTGCAAGAATCTTCTCCAAAACCACAGTTCAAAAGCATCAATTCTTCAGCATTCAGCTTTCTTTATACTCCAAGTCTCACATCCGTACATGACTACTGGGAAAACCATAGCTTTGACTAGACAGAACTTTGTTGGTAAAGTAATGTCTCTGCTTTTTAATATGTTAGTTGGTATAACTTTCCTTCCAAGGAGTAAGCATCTTTTAATTTCATGGCTGCAGTCACCATCTGCAGTGATTTTGGAGCCCTAAAAAATAAAGTCTGTCGCTGTTTCCACTGTTTCCCCATCTATTTGCCATGAAGAGATGGGATTGGATGCCAAGATCTTAGTTTTCTGAATGTTGAGCTTTAAGCCAACTTTTTCACTCTCCTCTTTCACTTTCATCAAGAGGCTTTTTAGTTCTTCTTCGCTTTCTGCCATAAGGGTGGTGTTATCTGCATATCTGAGGTTATTGATATTTCTCCCAGCAATCTTGATTCCAGCTTGTGCTTCATCCAGCCCAACGTTTCTCATGATGTACTCTGCATAGAAGTTAAATAAGCAGGGTGACAATATACAACCTGACATACTCCTTTCCCTATTGGAACCAGTCTGATGTTCCATGTCCAGTTCTAACTGTTGCTTCTTGACCTGCATATTGATTTCTTAGGAGGCAGGTAAGTTGGTCTGGTATCCCCATAACTTTCAGAATTTTCCACAGTTTGTTGTGATCCACACAGTCAAAGGCTTTAGCATAGTCAATAAAGCAGAAGTAGATGTTTTTTTGGAACTCTTCCTTTTTCGATCATCCATTGGATGTTGGCAATTTTGATCTCTGGTTCCTCTGCCTTTTCTAAATCCAGCTTGAACATGTGGGAATTCCCAGCATGTAGAGTATGAGAAACATTGAAAGGAAGTGTTGTGACTGTTGTGATGGCAAACTTCACATTCTTGAAAAGAATAGACAAGTTGAGATAATATAAAGAGGGATCATCTGCAGTTGCACAGAATTCCCTGATATTTAGGGAGCTAAAACAGACAATTTTCCATTCTGAATAATGTCTATGGAAATTTCATAATTTTATAAGAAGGAACATCATTCTCTAATTTAACCCTGTGGACAATTAACTGAATTTTTCATATTATATGATTTTCAAATTTAAACAAATATCTATGATAGCATTTAGAATCCAGTTAAAACAAAGAGTAGAAGGATCAAATAATTTAATAAATATTTTCACTATATTATTTTAACATCAATCCTAGATTTGCCTCCAAATCAACTATACAAAAAATAATTTTTATGTCAACTTACCAAATACCCAACATCCATATCAGAACCAGTTCAATTTTAGTCAATATCCTTCCCTGTCATGTCAGATATATTTGTTTGACCTAATTTTATTAGTATTACATTAAATATACTTTATTCTTTAGATGTAGGAGGTTTTTTTAAAGAAATTATAGCATCTTAGATATTTAGAACTAAATGTCAGTGATCATGTGATAGTGTTGCCTCTTTTCATTGATGGAGAAGCTCATTACAGAAGATTTAAAGTAATTTCTTTATCCCTACAGCTGATTAATGACAAGACCAAGACTAGAACCTTGGTTTCTGTCTCCCAACTCAAAAGTTCATTATATTACTCCATACTTCCTAACCATCTTTCAAAAATTTTTTGCACTTAGTAGAAATTATAAAACTTACAATGTGAGGAGTAGTGGTTAAATGAAAGGACTAATTTCTTTATTAATAAAAAAAATATGGTTTTCAATTGGCTCTCTATACATGTTGAATGTGTGATTTGGGGCTACTTGTTTATCTATTTCTGTATTTTCCATCTCTAGAAAAATTACATTAAGGCTTTACAGGCTCATTTTAAGAATAAAATCGTAGTTTGCATATAGACCGTTTACTACAGCACGTGGCAAGCAACAAGTGCTCAATGAACATAAGCCATTAGTACAGGCCAAGTGTTGGAAACTTTTTTCTATAAAAGGATAAACTGTAGATATTTTAAGTTTTTTGAGGTGTTGTAGGGTGAAAACAGACATAGCATTATGTAAAAAATGGGCTGTGTTTCAATAAAATCTTTTTAAAAACAAGTAACTGCTTAGATTTGGTCCATGGGCTACAGTTTGTTGATGTCTTGTATGATCCACAGGTGGGGCTAGTGGTAAAGACCCACCTACCAATGCAGGAGACATAGGAAACACAGGTTCTGTTCCTGGGTGGGGAAGATCCCCAGGAGAAGAGCATGGCAGCCCACTCCAGTATTCTCGCTTGGAGAATCCCCACGGACAGAGGAGCCTGGCAGGCTACAGTCCATAGGGTTGCAAAGAGTCAGACACGACAAGCAACTTCACACACACACACACACACACATGATGCACAGCTGTCAAATCAGGCTGCTGAGAATTACAATTCTTCCTTGTTTTTTCCCCCCCCCCCCACCCCGCCATGGAAACCCATGTGGAAAAAGATGTATACCTTGACAGTGAGACAGTAAATTCCTAGGCAGGTTGATAAGAAGTCTGGGGATCCCTGAGGAGATAGGGATCTGGAATTCTCAAGGAGGAGGAAAAGCCAATTTTTTTTTCTTTATATTCCTTAGTCTTAGTCACATAAAATGTTTTTTTCTTTAAACCCTGGACTGTGATTACACAAAAAAATCTCAGTTTAAATTCTGTACTAGAGATTATATAACAACAATATATCCTTCTTGAGGACAGTTTCTCCTTCCTGAAAACCTTCTGACTAATCCTGATATTTTAGAATGTATATTATAGAAGGATTTTTCTACTGTTTAGTTCTATCCTGTTATCCTAAAATGTAAATTGTGGGAGTGGGTCTGGTAAAATGTTTACAACCTTGAGATATTCTTTTGATTTATTGTAATAACTAATTAAATATATATATATATATAAATATATAATTCCTTTGCTAAAGGCTAGTGAGTGGGGCACTCTCCATTCCCCTTCTGATGTCTATGTCAGAAACTTTCTCTCTCTTTTTATACTTTAATAAAACTCTGCTGCACAAAAGCTCTTGAGTGATCAAGCCTGGTCCCTGGTCCCAAAGCTAAATCTTCTTCAGAGATCGTGAATCCAACACCGTTCATTGT